>NW_007245970.1:63183-115659 GCF_000164805.1 Carlito syrichta
CATGTGATGATACAGCCAGAGGCAGCTCTCTGCAAACCAGAGAGAGGGTCCTCACCAGAAAAACAATTGGCTGGCACTGTGATCTTGAACTTTCACCCTCTAGAACTGTGAGAAATAAATGTATTTTATTTAAGTCATCTAGTCTATGATGTTTTAATGCAGCAGCCTGAGTAGATCTCAAACAGCCTGCCTTCCTGCTTTCATTGACTCTGTGTTCTCAGTCTGGTACCTGAGCTTGTGCTTCCTTCCTGTGATCAGTGTTCTAACTTATTCTTCAGCTTCAGAGTCTGAAATCCTGACCCGCGAATGTACTCCTGGCTATTCCTGCATTTAGACTCTGTTCTTGTCAAAACCTTCAAGCATGAATCTCTGACTCTAAATTCTTCTCCTACAATGGGGCCCACTCAGTGCTTGTACATCTCTTTAAGGCTCTGCCTGGCCAAGTCTCCATGTTTCTATGTTTTTCCTGTTTAGTGAGGCATGCGCTGTTACCATCTGCTGAATTTCCTTGATTATAAACACCTGCACTGTCTCCTTCCTTTGCCGTTACTAGCTCTCTCACTCTCCAAGGCATCCTGTTCAATCATCCTTCCCTTTGCTGCTGAGTCAAAATCTTAATATCTGCTTTGTCCAAAAATTGTATTTTACTCTTGTTTCAGTTCCTCCTCATATGGAATACTTGCAGTGGATGAAATACTTGTTGTAATGATATTAATGTATGGATCTCATGAAAATGAAGAAAGACTTTAGAATTAGAAAGATTTTGAAAAATCTATGCTAGCGTTGTAATCTAGTGACATTTAAGCACATAAATCATTGTAGAGAGCTATTTTCACAAATAACACATGTTTTCAAAGGCTGAATTGTGCTACTGTTCAGGAGAGAGGGTACTCTCCTTTAAAGTTTACTTCCCCCCAATATTAATTGATTTTTGCTTGAGTCCTTGTAATATTTAATAGAACTCTTTCCTGAGAAAATGTAAATAAATAAACAAAAATAACATTGACTGTTTTCTTAAACCAATTTTACTTTTGAAGGAAACATCTCTGAGAGGTCAAACTCAAGATAATTTCAGAACTCTAAACAGGTTTTATAACCTCTATTGGTGAGAGATCTGTATTTGCAGAATCCATAAAGCTTTTAAGGTATAGTTGATATTGAAACAATAATGACCCTGGAACAGGATATTTCCTGGAGATTAATGACCAACTGGGAGGGGTTGATGGCCTGAGGTGTAGTTGAGGGCCATTAACCTCAGACAGTCATTAAAGCCCAGGAAATGTCCTATGTCTAGGTCGTTATTGTTATTATAAATTGAAAATGGAAAAAAGAAACAGGCATACAGATTATCTGAAGGGCAACTCCATTTCCAATGGTTTGAATGAGGAGCGTTCTGGGAGAATTTATTCCCTTGTCCATTAGCCAACGAATCTCTCTGAATCCTCTGTCACTTCGCCCTTCAACTGATGGGTCTTTGTGCTGGAAATCCCAGAACTCCCCAGATGCTGGAGTAGAGAGGGGTGTTCCCTCGTTGCAGCTGCCTTTGCTCAGAGTGACTGGATGAAACAAACAGTAGTGGTGAACTACTTTGCCACTGCTCTTAATTGCATCCTACATTACCATCTACTTGCTTCCCCTGGGATCAACTGTTTTCTTCTCTGTTTAGCTGCAGTAGATTTCCCACAGCTAAATTTTAAGCTCTTGACTATTTTGCTTGAGCTTATTTCCCAGAACCTTGAGGGTGAAAGTGCACATTATTCACTTAGCAGTTGTGCTGCCTAGTCAAGTTATGGTGTCCCATACCAATTCCTTGATTTGGTATGGGACCTTCCAAAAAGTACTATAAATCAGAAGTAGTTTTAATTTCCAACTAATTAACGCTTAGTTTTGAATGTGGTAAGTTTCAATTGTTTTTTTAGTCCCTGTAACAGTGTAGAGCACTTCTCTCCTTTCCCTCCAAGAAACTCAGAAACATTCAAAATGGAGAAATTATCGCTTTAGAGTTACTAATATCTCTTTAGGGAGTCATAACAAATAGTTGGATATAAAAAATTTAGATAAAATATCCTGAAAGAAGACTTGCCAAATTTATTTTATTTATGAATCAAAGAAAATTTTGCTGGAATCATAACAATATGGCCTGAGCTTCACATAGCTTTGACTCTGTTAGTGTACCATTTCATTTATTTAGTGGTCACAAGGAAGTTTGAACAATAATTTAGCTCAGCTTAAATTCATCACCAGTGAATGAAAAAGAAAGAAAACCTCAAAACATTTGCCTTAATAATATTGGTCAGAAATATCACCTTTGTAATGCATATCAATATATTTTCCTAGGCGACCAATATTATACAAATTTTATAAATATGCAGCCCACCCTCAAGAGGATCCTGTTCTTGCTGTAGTGGTGCCTGAAATTTCTATGTTACTGATGACTTTGGTCTTTGATATTGAAAAGCTCATTTAAAATACAAATGCTAAGTTTTAAACATTTAACACTTACCTTAGTTTTTATTGTTAAGTCTTTCAGACCACAATTAGTCTAGAGCTTCAGTATAACGAAAGTGGTAAGATTAACAAATAATAGAGGGAAATATTATGAAAGTATTCTTTTCCCCCAAAAAAATCCCTATCAGGAGAATCTTTGAAATCCCTTTCCTTGGCAGGATTTTCAGGATAGTTCACATTCTTTTTGATGTCTGTAGAAGTCCTCCTATGATACCATATCATTCTTGCTTTAATAAATATTTGTTAAATACACTTTTTCCTTTGGTTCCAGTCTGTTTTCTGTTTCCCTCTAGCTCTCTCTTTTCAGGTTGTCATTCTTGATAAGGTGACCACCTTTTATGCAGGTTGCAAAATTTGTTGTTGCCTTGTGGTGGTACAACTCTTCATGTGAATGTCATTCCATAGGGCTGTTGGTTTTAGACTGAGTGGGGAGGAACCTTCCTTCCACCAGCTACATTTGTATACAACAATCTGGTCTTAACTTTTCATTTCCTTAGTGTGTCTCTTGATTTCCAAATACATTTTCATTTAATAATTCGTCTTCCAACTCCTTTAACTCCCTATATCACCCCTTCTAATGGAATTTGGCACAAGCTTTTATGAGAATGGGTTGGGAGATATTCTGAGTGATGTTGCCCATGCTGACCTATGAAATGAACTCCTCGTCTTCTATAGAAACAGACATCTTGCTCTCCTACCAGGATGAATTCCCTCCATATTTCACACTACCAAGGGGTTCCAAGACACCTTGTTTGAATGTTTATATAGTCATGTCTCTATTCATCCTGTCATTGATCCTTGCTCCCCTGGCATGTCTGAATTATGGCATCACAAAGGTAGAACAGAGACTCTTTCAGGACTTTCACCTCACATTGTTCTTTCAAATCATTTTCGTTGTGCTGTTGTAGGGGATACCAAGAGGCATATGTATTCTGAATGTATAATCGCAATATAATCCAGATAAGGGAGAAAAAGGGAAATACTAAATAATGACAATATGTCCATCCTCATTCTAAACAGGGAAGAAAGCATGAGAAGATATAACTAAATGTATTTGTTGAAGAGTTTCTATTCATTTGAGTATATGCTTCTGATTACGATTCTTCATTGTACTGTGATATAATTATCATAGTACCTAATTGCATACAATTAATATGTTGGCAAGATTGTAGATGGTTCCATTACTTTCAATTATTAGAATAGTCTTATGCTATTGTCTCAAAAACTTGGTTTTAAATTAAGTTCAAAGTTCTCTTCCTCCTTCCATTCTACAAATAATTGACTTCTGCCTCCGTCTCCTGGCCAGGAGTTTTAAAAAAATTTTTTTTAAATATCATATTTCACACATTTAGGCAATGTAGAAGAAGAACAAGGGCCAATGCTTCCTTGTTTAACTGCCTGTAATGAGGCTGAGTTCTCTTCTTGGTTAGTTGTCCTTGCTTGTCTGGCTTAAGGTCAATTATGAACACCTCTGTGTAGCAGGTAAATGGTTGCTGGTTCTTTCACATGTGAGTTCTTCTGAGTGTCTCCAAAGTATTTCCTTTCCCAGAACATAGTTCCTGATATAGGAAATTTGGCTTTATCTTTACCATGTTCTTAGTCCCTTCAAAAATTATACACCCGCACACTGAGACCCCACTTTCCTGGTGGTCAGCCCTTTTGGTGCAGTCTGGAAAGATAGCTAGAGTTCAGCAACTTTTTTTTCAGTGTCTACTAGCTCTTAGGAAAGAGGCCATGCTATGTCAATTGATGGGGCCAGGTATTCATTGCTGCCTCTTCTCTCAGCCTTATTTTGCCCTCTGGTCCTCTTTTCCTTGGCTCAGGTAGCCCAGGTGTGCTGGCCTAACAGATTACCAACTAGAAAAATGAATTGCTCATTTTACTCCATGTAGTCACCTCCTATTCTTAAAATAATTTATCTTGAAGCCTTTTTCCTTTGATTTTAGGTAGCAAGATAATGTACTCTCTTTTTTCTTCATAGAATAGTATCTCTTTAAAAGGTAATCTTCCTCACTACTTTCTAGGTTCTTTTCCTACATTGTTCTGGGAGAGGTAGCAGTGGTTGGTAGTAGGCTTATTTTAAAATGATACCTATTAGTAAGCTCTGTAAAGATGTTCTATATTTTAGAATGTGGTGGTGGTGGTGGTGGGGTGTCAATATAGTTTAGCCCTCAGCTTTGATCTTAGATCTAGCTCTGGGAAAACAGGAAAATTTTCACTTGATATCTTGCTTCTTTCCAGAGGAAAAGGAAGAAGAGGAGAATACTAAATAAAATCACTGAAGCTGTTCCTATCTTAAAATAATGAAATTAGAGTTGGATAACCAGAGGTCAGTGGGCAGAAACCAATATAAACCATTTGGGAAAGATTGCTGGCCAAGAGGAGGAATGGCTTGCCAGAAATCCTAAAAGGAATCCAGAGGAATGAGAACCACTGTTCAAGGGTGGCTGGCATTATAGTAACAGTTAATAGAGAAAACAAGTGTCACAGTTTGCTCCTGGTAGCTCCGAAAGCCTTAACTCCCTTCTGGAAAGAGTATGAGAATATGAAGGTGAAATCAAATCACAAGTAGTGGGGGGAAGCAGAGAACACCGATGTGCTTTAATAAGTAAGTTCAGATCTTCAGGTCCTTATACATTATACCCGGGTTACAAAGAGCCAGCAAAGTACAAAGTACCAACAAATGTAATTTCTAATTATCTTTTGATTATTACTAAGGGCTTATTTTTTAGTTGCTTCACTTTTTTTCTTGAAAGTTCATTGAGAGGTTAAACAGAACCTGCCAAAATATCAAGTAAAGAAAAAAACATTTAAAAAAAGCTTTTGAAAACTGTTGCCCCGTTATCTTGGTGTCTATTCTAAGCATAATTCTTGACTAGACTATTAAGTAGATGGTTTATGAACAGTTATGAGGGGAGTGTGATCACTGAGCAACATGGGTTCAAGAACATTTGCTGGACTAATCTCAGATCTGAGTCCAGTAATTCAAGGTATGGCTGAAATATTATGTATCCTAAATTTCACAGAGTGTCTCACATTCTTTCATAGCATTCTCAAAGGTATGATAGAGAAATATTGGTAGATTATTGTTTGCTTAAGTGGAATCAAAGTCTGCTTGAAAACCAGTTCATTAATTCAAAAGTTTTGAATTCTTGTATTTTAGGCAACGTGCCTACCCCTCAGGATAAGAAGCTAGATATTTAATAGTAAATACATGTGTGCTGTATACCATGAGAGGTGCTTTGTACATATGATCTCTTTTGCATCTCTGAAAGATGAGTATTGTTATCTCCATTTAACAAACGAGGAAGCAGAAGTTCAAAGTTGCTGTCCAAGATCATCAGATATGTACAAGGGTGTAGCTGAGAATCAAACTGTGATCAAACTGTGATGATAAAGCCAAGATCTTCCCCTGACATGATCTTAAAGAGAGAGAACTAGAACATGCTCCAGAGAGTAGAACTAGGATTAATGATTTGGAGTCACCAAGAGAAGAGTCAACACATGAAATTTCAGGGTAATATGCTGAGTCAATACAAGGAAGAACTTTTCATCACTCAGAGTTAGAGCCTTCTTGAATATGAATGAGCCCTGTGCCTCGCCCCTCCCACTCTCACTGCAGGTCTGCAAATAGAAAACGAATGACTATCTGTCAGAGATGCTGTGAATGTGATAGCTGTGTTAGGGGAAATGTTCATTCACATCACCTCTGAAATCCCTTCCAATTAGAGTACCCTCTGAATATGTGACATTCTGTGTCCTCAAAGAGTCCATATACTTCTGAAAGAATGGGACAAAGGAGGAAATAACTTTAAAAAAAAATAACTCAAAATTTTAATTGATTATCAGGATTATACTTATTTTAAGTAATTTGGTAAATTCAGGAAAGTAGTTAGGAAGAAAAGAAATACTACCCAATCACCCAGTGATAGCCACAATGAACACTTGGTGTCTCTTCTTTCATTTTTCTCCATGTTTACATAATTTTTCAGACAGTCACAGTCATATTATAAACTCAAGCCTGTTTGCTGCCTTTTTAACTTAGGGATATAATGAAAATATTTTACTATGCCTTTAAAAATCTCTTTGTAAATGTCATTTTTAATGACATGATTTGTAAAGTGTCTTATACTTAATGTTTTATCTCTATGTCAGATAATTTCTTAGGATAGATGCCTAAATGTGAGATGATTGTAACAAAGTGTTAGAGTGTTTAAGTGTCTCTATATATCGTCCAATGGTTTTGTTAAAGATATCAGTACAGATTTATATTCCCATATGCAGTGCTTGAGAGTGCTGTCTTACTTCTTCAATTTCCATTTTGGATATATATTACAAGAATTTTGGTAAACTTTGTGGGTGAGAAATGGTGTCTAAAATATCCTTTACTTATATTTCCTTGAATATTAATGTGGTATATTTTTTAATTTTCATATGTTAATTAGCTATTTTATCCTTTTATTAAATCACTCATTTTTCTATGAGGTATAATTCTTACAATTTATATGAGTAATTTGTCTATTCAGAAAATTACCATCCTTATGCAATGTTTATTATACCTTTTTCCCATTTTGAGTTTTAATAATTCTTGATTGAAAGAGATGAAAAATCACTTCAAACTAGCTTAACAAAAATGGGAATATACTGGCTTATGTCATTGATGGTTCTGGAGAAGTGCCTTCGGGTAGGGCTGAATTTAAGAACTTAATAGCATCATCTAGGCTCAGAATTTGTCCATTGTCTCAACTCAGATTTCCTCTGGATTGACTGCATTCAGGCTAACCTTTTCTACTCGGAAGCAAAATAACTAAGCAGAGATTCCACCTTCTGAGCCATCGCTGTGTGAAAAGGATTCTCTTTCTTAGTCTTTTTAGTATAACCTCTTGAATTGAGTCTCATTGGGTAGACATGGGTCATGTGCCTATTCTTGAAATGGTCATTCTGCCTAGAAATATAGAACGTGGGATGGGCCACAGTGATCTCAAATGTCCATTTTTTGAGAAAAGGAGAAGCCCCGATTAAGCCAAGAGTGAACACTGTTTGTCCAAAAGAAAATTAGGCACTTCTTCCAAAAAATTAGATGTCTTATACTTTAAGTTTTGGTCCAAGTTGTTTTCTGATATATAGACTTAAAGTACTATGTTGTCAAATTTAAGTTTCTTCTGTAATTTATTACCAACTTTAATGATTAAAAAGGCAGAGAATTGATAAATTTACCTTTTATTTTCCTCTCTTTTTGTGATTTAGTTTTTTGCACTTATTTTTAAAATAAACTACATATTAGATAGATTAAAAATTAATTGTTAGCTAAATATTTAAGTAATGAATGGATTCAGGATATCATATTTACCATATTTATTTTAATAAACACTACTATTTCTTTTTTAATTTTTTAATTTTAGACTCAAGGAGTACAAGATCACGTTTGTTACATGGACATATTGTGTCCTGATGGGAATTGGGCTTCAGGGACCCATTCCCCAGTAATAAACATTGTACCATTGTTAAGACATCTATTGATTTTTTTCTGTCTGTTCTCGTGCCAGACCTACATAATTTTAGCTATTGTAGCCAGGTAAATACTTCTTGTGTGTTTGTTTGCTGAGTTGAGATTTCACTTTGTCACCCAGGCTGGAGTACAGTGCCATGATCATGATTCACTGCAGCCTCGACCTCCTGGGCTCAGAAGATCTCTCCACCTCAGCCTCTGGAGTAGCTGGGACTACAGCTGTACACCATCATGCCTGACTAATTTTTACATTTTTTGTAGAGACACGGTCTTGCTATATTGCCTAGGATGGTCTCAAACCCCTGGGCTCAAGCGATTCTCCCACCTTAGCCCTCCAAAGTGCTGAGAGTATAAGCATGAGACACAGGCCTAGGTAAGTACTTTGATATTTTGTGGGGATAAATAAAATGTAGGTAGCTTGAATGACAGAGCTGCCAGGAGCATGACATACCACAGTAGGGCTTATTCTTCCCCAGAAAAGGCTGCCTGCGCACATGGGCTCTCCTGGAGCTGATATTAATGAACCGGTGAGGAAAGAGAGAGTAAAGAAGGAAGGACTTAGTGCCAGAGAATCCAAACATCATGGAATGCTTTAAAATATGGAGGTATAGTGGTGACTGTGTGTTACAAAGGATGAGGTCTTCTTCATTTGGGGTTCAATGAAAATTGTTAAGGAGGCAGTTTCTTTTTAGCACATTCCTTTTTTTGTCCTCACCTGTTTTTGACTTCTCCAAATCAGGCTACCAATGCCATTTATGTTTCAAAGAACAACATCAGTTAGATGCTAGTACTTCACAGACTTGCTGGTTCCAGGTCATTCACCAGGGAGTGGAGTGATACTTAACGTTGAGAAATGGTCACATCTGTGCCTGCCATGAGGGTTGCTGGAGAGTTTCAGTGAAAGAAGGGGCTTCCATGTGCTTCTCAGATAACATCACCTAAGTGATTTCCATTTTATCCCTGTGCAAGGCTGATACAGTCTCTATGATAGTTCACAGAATCTTAGAAGAGACGTCATACCCTGTGTTTACTCATCAAATGCTTTTTGGGTTCTTAATATGTGCAAGCAATTATGCCTGGTTCTGAGGATTTTAATATAAATATTATCCTACTTTTTAAGGAGTTCGTTATCAGGTCAAACTTCTTGTTCTTTGCTCTTGCTTTCCCAAAGTTTAGGCTCCCCCTTGGACACTTAAAGGCACTTAACGTTGCATCTCAGCATTCTATTTAGAGGTCAGAATAAACTGTCTCCCATATTTAAAAGGATGCTGTAGCTTTCAAGGTTCTCACTTATGTCCACTCTCTGGCAGGGACCCATACCCCCAATATCTCTTTCCTTCCACCCCAGCTATTTGTAGGTATGTAACGTTAGAATCTTTTCTGATTTCTATTCATGATAGGATATTTTGCTTAGTTTTTCAGACTCATTGTGCCCTTTTTGCCTATGTTGATATGACAAGATTTTCCTGTCTTAGAATCTTAAATCTGGGTTCTTCAAAGCCGAGGCTTTAATGTACATAACCCTATTGTTGCACTGTTGGAATGCTTGATGTTATGGTTTGAATGTTTGTGTCTCCTCTAAAATTCATGATGAAACTTAATTTCCACTGTGGTGCTATTAAGAGGTGGGGTCTTTAGGTCATGATGGCCCCAACCTCATGGATGGGATTAGTTCCTTGTAAAAGGGCTGGAAGGAAAAAGGCATGCCCTTTTCCCTTTTCTATTTTTTTTTTCCTGCCATGTGATAACACAGGGATGGTCCCTTCTAAAGGATGCAACATTCAAGATGTCATCTTGGAGGCAGAGACCAGCCCTTACCAGACACAAAAACTTCTAGCACCTTGATATTGGACTTCAAGCCTCCAGAACTGTGAGAAATAAATTTCTATTGTTTAAAAATTACCCAATCTCAGGGTAGCAGCACAAATGGACTAAGACATTTAGTATTTATTGGTTATATTTTATTCTATTCCTACGTAATTTGATTGCTAACAGGGACCTTTTGGTGGACCAGAAGACTAACTTGTAGCTATCTCACTACGATCTTATCTCAACACTGCTGTGATGCAGCTGCTCTGAGTAATTTGCAGTGGTGAGGGGATATGCTTCTTTCTTCACTGATCCTATTAAGTGACAAGATCTTGTCTTTTGGGGTGAAAAATTTCCATGTGATTATATGCTCTAATTTATCATGCAATGATCATATTAGCTTTGTCTTGCATTCTGGCAGCTGAGCTCTACTGAGAGGTGAAGCTATTATCCTTCACAGGAAGGTGCTGACTTACTCATCACAGGGAGACTACTTCCTGCCTTGTACTGCTGCATCTCTCTGGAAGCCTTCCAACAGGGACATCCATCGTTTACAAATTGATTTGTACTGAGATGGCCAGTGTTTAAGTCCAACTTAATTTTCTCCTCTTGAAGGTTTTCTGCAAAATTCCAACTATTTCGTTCTGATTTTCCCTTCCTTGAAGTCTGATAGTTTTTTTTCCACTTTTGTTTATTTATTTGCTTATCCTTTGATACTCATTGACTTTTTCCAAGTTTATTTATCATTCAAGCTTCTATTTAACTTTTAGCTCTTCTAGGAAGCCCACCTGACTATTTTCACTGACTCCAAGTCACAACATCTAGTTAAATGCTGCTAATCTGGTAATTATTTAGCACCTTGTTTCACGGTTTTTAATGTCACAGACTTTAGAATCAGGCTATCAAGGTTTTTGAGCTTCTTGACCTTGGGCAAGCTATTTACCATTTCTAGGCTTCAATTTCTTCATCAGTAAAATGGAGCCAAGACTCAGCTTTCTTGGCATAATTATAGAACACAGTCTAAGTGGTGTTTATATGCACAGTAAATACTCAAGCGGGGAAGAGGAAGTACTTATAGCTTCTTTTTGCCTGTGATTTGTTTACTTCAGAAAATATTTCCCTACTACTTTAGAACAAAATTTATTATAAATATTGATTAAGCCTTGTCTGAAGCATAAATTTTATTAAATTTATAGATTATGAGGCCAGGTGTGGTGTCTCATACCTGTTCTCCTAGCACTTTAGAAGGCTGAGGTGGGAGAATTGTTTGGGCCCCGGAACTCAAGACCAGCCTGGGCAAAATAGTGAGACCCCATCTCTATAACAAATTAAAAAGTTAGCCAGTCATGGTGGTGTGCACCTATAGTCCCAGCTACTTGGGAAGCTGAGGTGGAAGGATCACCTGAGCCCAGGAGGTCGACTACAGTGAGCTGTGATTGTGCTATTGCACCCCAGCCTAGGCAACAGAGTGAGACCCCAACTCAAAAAAATTTATGGATTATGAATTAATGAATTATTATCTCAAAATTTCTAAGTTAGCAATATTACAAGAGACTAACTCAATTAATCTCACTAGGGATCAAATCAAGGTAATCGCAGATTACATTTGCCTAACAGATGTCAGAAGAATGAAAAGAATATTGACAAAAGAATGTGAGTACACATAAATTATATTATTTACTAAAACAATCAGAGTGACTGATTTTTTTTCATGAATAATGTTGAAATAAATCTAAACAGACTTTTAAAAAGTTTTCTTTAGAGTCTGCCAGATTTCTTTAGTTTCTGTTAGATTTTTTCCAACAATCTTCTTGATCACTTTTAAGCATGGTGGTGGTGATGAATAGATTAGGATTGATTCAGTTTCAGGGATTTTTTATTTCAGATAATTTGTTTTAATGTTATATAAGGAAAGTAACTGCCTGGTTCTTACTTGGACTATGCCTTGAGATAAGGCATTTCCTTTTATTCTCTACCCTTTTAAGAAGTCTCCTTGCTTTACTGAAAAACTCTGAGTTCTGCCATGAATGAGGTGTGGAATCTTAGGACCAGGTTTCTTACTTTTAAAAACAAAGAGATAAATTAGATAATTTTCAACAATTCTGGAAATTTGCATATTCTGACATTATTGATTATTTTTTGGATGGCAGAAAAATAATACATTAAGTGTACTTCAGTTTTAAGCCTGATTTTTAAATAACTAATAATGCATATAATTTCATGTAATTCTTGTAATTATCACAATTAAAATATATATTTAAGCTTCTTATACCCTAGCATTCAAAGATTTTTTCAGTCACTGGCTTTTATAAATGGCATGGTGCTATACAGTATTGCTCTTTTTGTTTGTAACTGCATCTTCTTCTATTTCTTTTTCGGTTAAATTTACACACACACACACACACACACACACACACACACACACAGACACAACACATGTGCATACACAGACGCTTTTCCCCTTAATTGAATTACATATTGAAAGTCAGTAAGAGGGCTTTGTCAGATAGATGTTTTAGTTTGAGAGTCAGGCATGCATTCATCATGCCAACCTCTATTAACTTAAGAACTTTCGAAATATTTTGATTGATTCAACAATTTTTATTGCTTCTGATTTTTTGCCTATAATAAAACAAATTTCTGTAAACTGAACAACTTAAAATATTAATACGATATTGCAGCATAATCTTTTTGATATTCTAAGTCAAAAATTGAGATTCAAATTTAAATTAAAATTTCAACCATATTGGTTCTACCAACAGAAATAACGCAACTGAAGTGGTTTTACGAATGTTCATCTTCAAATGTTCATCAGTTTGCACGTGTGCAGGCAATGAGGATGGATGGCACTTCACAATTTGTTCTGCTGCCTGGACATTGTCAGGTTTTTTTTGTTTGTTTGTTTAGACAACTATGCATGTCACTTTTAGAAATGTTACAATGAAAAGACTACATCTTAGAAACAAGAAAGCCTGGGGTATAATTGTGTTAATCTGGTGTAATTTTACTTCCCCTTTTTGCCCTGCTAGCAAGGGCAGGTTTATATGTTTTATATTTATCACACAAATAGTCCTTAAAAGATTTAAGGGTTCAAAGGTCATGAATCCTACAATGTTGGATATGAATTAAATAAAGACCAGCAAATCGGTTGAAGAGCTTTGTGGGGGTTTTGGTATCTTGTCATCCCTTGGGAGAGTCGTTCTGTTAAGGTATCAGAAGCTTTCCCCCTGCCCATTGTCCTGCCAAGGGAGAGAAATTCAATTGGCCAGACTCTTTACAGATCTATCTTGTTCCTCCAGGACAGGAACGGGTAGGTTCAACACCTGACACTTGGAAAGCTTGAGCCATGGAATAAAAAACTGCCACGAATTTGAATGAAGATAAGAGAGAAGAGGACAGTGAACGATGTTTCAATGGTGAGGGCTCGTTGGTGTTGGCGGCCACCCATCTCTCTTATCTCACCTAATGGCGGGCGCCTGCCAATGTTTATTTGGCCATTGCCATTCACCAGCTGCTCCTCTGCCATGTTGTTTTTCTTCCCAGATGGCAACACGATGTTCCACGATAAAACTGACACAAAAAACAATGCAAAATTTGTCTAAGAGAGGTTCAGCAAGCATGGGAAAAACATCTGATATCTCTCAGAGTCCGCCAAGTTCGCAGCTTACAGTGCCAGAGTAATTATGGGATGATTTGAGCAGAGGCAATGCATGGGAAAGCCACTTCCAAATGTATCAGGTAGGTTTCCAGAAGAGGCAGAACATTCGGCACGCTCGTCCCTCTGGCGTCCTGACAGAATCGATGAGCATAGTCTGTGGCTCCCAGAAGCCTCGTACATTACTGAAGCCTGTGCTTTACCCCATGGCGCCTAATTAATGGCTCACTATTTTAAAAACTCTTTTATTCAATTAGAGTCTGCTTTCAATAAGATAAACACTCCTGCTATCAAAACCCTGGGAAACCAACGTTCATAGGCTGCCTTCTCGCCAAAGCATCTGCCACTTTGTTGCCCCTACTCCCTTATTCTGTCCAGCCTTCACTTAGTTGTTTGATTTTGTAAAAATGGACTGCTATTTGGGGCATTAATATGAAAGGAGAGGGTGTCCCTTCCATCTTATTACTCTGAGAGATATGTTCTCCTTAGCCTCTACTCAAGAACACGGAGTAAAGAGAATATTATTATTTTTTTACTGATTACAAAGAGCCACAGATGTTATTCAAAATGGGGCATTAACTGAGTCTCATATTCATCATTATTACTCAAAGTCCTGCCTTTCATATGGGTTAGCACTACTACATTCTTTGTCAGATTGGATTTTTAGGTAAAATGCTAGAGAGTTCTTTCTTTATCCTGCTTTTCTCATTTGACTCATAATTGTTTTCTAAGGAGGATTGCATTCAGGTCTATTTGGTTAGGGGTTTCAGGGCTATTACAGTTTATTTGACTTGTTTTAGAGACGATACTGAGGAAAAAAATGTTTTTTTAAAAAAATTCTATCTAGCATTTGTGGATTCTGTCCCAGATAGGTTTTGATTGTGCAACTGTTGGTTTTAAACTATTGTTTATGAAAATAAGAACAGAAAATACCCACTGATCGTTGGTAAAAATACTCTTTTAATGAATGAATTAAACTTTTCTTGACATATATGTGGTATAATGTATTGATACAATTTAAAAACAGATTTGCACTTATTTGTTCTGGGAAGGAAGTTTTCATTGTAGGTAGTATCTAACAGGAAAATCTGTTCAAAAAACATCGACACATTCCCACATGTAGGGAAAGGGAGTTGAAAGCACTCAGGATTTCCCGGGAAAGATCTGAGTTTCTATCTTAGCTCTGTCATTAACATTGGGTGAGTCATTTAACATCTTGTAATCTCTATTTCCTTTCACAGAAAATGGACACATGAGTAATAGTCAAATATTAATACAACTGCTTTGAGGATCAAATTAGGTGACAGATACAAACGAGTTTTACAAATTACAAAGCATGACATAACTATTAGTTATTAGCATATGATTGATGATACTTTTCTCTGTTTAGCTGCATCTTCAGAAAGTATTACTTTTTCTTAGATTATAACTTTCCTTCAGTAGGGGATTTCTTTTTCTTTAATTCTATAATTTGTTGCTGCAGCCTCAGAAATCCTGGGAGGATAGGTCAGTGCAGATTTTATGACTGTTGTGAATGTTTGACCTTCTAAGGGTAGAAGAAAGATCTGAATATATTAACATTTGAGGTCATGCTCTAATTCAGTTTTGTAGGAAGCAACGTCATTTGACATTTCAACCTTTTTTCAGGACAGATTGTTGGGCATTTTCCAAAGTAGCAAGTGCTGAATTTTTCCTTCCTATATTGAAATCATTTGGTCATCTATATACAGATGGAATTAATATAATGTACAAATTCTTGTTCATATTCATGTTGGATCAAAATGATTCCATAGACCTGGAGTAGAGCAAGATCAGGTTGAAAACTCTCAGAATAGTTGAAAGAAAGGTTGATTTTTTTTTTTTTACTAATCTATGCCAGTTTGTGTTCATATTCATCTAAACTAGACAAATGGTTCTCAACCTTGACTTAGAATCACCTGTATAGTATTTGTGTCCATTTGGGTTCAATTCTTCATAGCTACTGTAACTTCCTTCATTATCCATGGTGAAATAAAAACAAACACAAACTGACACTAATACCCAGTAGAAGCCATGATCAAACATTCTGATTTAAATGGGGTAGTGCCTTAGCACAATTTTAAAAGCTTCCTAGATGATTCTATGTATAGCTAGGCTGAGAACCACACATTTAGAGTTGTGTCATTAAAGTATCTACCAATATGTATAGAATACCTAGTTATTTGGGTTGGTATGATTTGACTAGGAGTAGTTTTTTAGTTATCACTGAAACCAACATTCTGTGATGGTGTAAAAATCATGTTTTTTTAAATTACAAATGTTGACACTAAAATTTATAAGCATAAAGTTATTTAGCTTTTTTTATATTAAACTTGGTGTTTCCACATGAACCGTTTTACATGTGTCACTGATTTTTAAATTTAAAACTATGGACAAAACAGGTTAAATTTTTTTAGATGGCAAATATTAACCATTTCCCATATAGCCCACATACACAAAAGCTCTTTGGGGTCCAAAGAGGTAAATAGGTTCTGAGACCAAAATGATGGAAGACCACTGGCCTAATCCATTATTTTGCTTTCTTCAGAGCTCTTTATCAAAATTTTTCTTGTTTGTGCATTTGTTGTGTGACTTTTTCAAACACAAATACCCTAAGTATAGTTTGCTCACTGCTGTATTGCCAGTACCTAGAAGTGTCTAACACATAATAGGTATTGTGGGATGAATTATGTAGCTCCAAAATTGATATGCTGAAATCCTAACCCCTAGTAACTCAAAATGTGAACTTATTTAGAAATAGGGTTTTTGCAGATGTAGTTAGTTAAGATTAGGTCATAGCAGAACGGGATTAGCTCCTAATCCAATATGACTGGGATCTTTATAAGACAGCCAAGTGAAGATACAGAGAGAATACCATGTGAAAACTAGCACAATGCTGCCCCAAGTCAAGGAACTATGAAAAGCTAGGAGAAATGTCTGGAACAGATCCCTCTTTATTGCCTTCAGAGGGAGCTCGGCCATACCTTGATTTCAGACTTCTGACCTCCAGAACTGTGAAATAATACATTTCTGTTGTTCTAAACTACCCAGTTTGTTATAGTAGTCCTAAGAAACGAACACAGTGGATATTCAATAAATTTTGATTAAATGCGTGAATATTCTACTGCCTCACATGTTCTATTACATTCACTTTTCACAACAACCTGGTCAAGTAGTGTTATCATTATTCTTTTTCTGCACAGGAGGAACCTGAGCTTCAGAGAGTTTAAGAAACTTGCTCATGGGCATGGCTCTCTGCCTCTTTAAGTTAGAGCTCCTAAGCTGTATACTGTGTGGTCTGACATATATACTGTATAATGGGAATATATAAAAATAGGAAGTTGCTATGAGAGAACACAATGCACAGAAAGAATACTCAACTTGGAAGGCCAGGATCTGGAATGTCAAATGTTTAATCGCTCATTCAATTTAGGTTCTCTCCATTTCTCTGCTTCATAACTTCCAGCCCAATTCAGCCTCAGAAACCTGTAGTGGGCAAAGAGGATATGTGATATGTCTTTGCTTTCTGTGTTCCACCTTGTCCTACTCACTTTTCAAGGTCAGAGTGAGGTGATGGAGAGAAAGGGAAGAGAGATACTACTTAATTAGTAGTAGTCATTCATATGACTTTGCAGCCCTCTGGGTGGCAGATAGGGATGTTTTTGGTGTTCATTAGAGACCTCTATTACAGCACCATTCCCTGGCAAAGGAGATGTACCCTCTGACTGACCCTGGGACCTGATTCTTTCTGTTGGAGTCACCTTATCTTGAAGGTTGGCCACTTGGGCATGGCCCTTTGATGGCAACTCAAGTGCTGCTACTTTTCTTGGCATCCATTCTGACTCAAAGGAAACATTTGGCTCTTTTGTCCCATAAACTCTGGAAGTGCAGGCTGCTCTCACCAAGCCTTCTCTTTTCCTTGTCTATAAAAGGCAGAAGTTCCTGTACGCCTTGCATATTTGGATACTTTCCAGATTACAGCCAGACTCCAGGCTCTATGTCCTCCAGATTCTCGGGGTTGCATGTCCAGCCCTCTGAGAGGTTTTCTTGAAGCCTCCCTCATTTGGCTTGAGTAGCTGTTGTGGGAAACCTCCTGACGCATATGTATTTGAAAGAGATTTTCATGTCATTATAGATCAAATGTTGCTAAGAGTGTTATTATGACCAGAAGATAAATTGGGTATAATGTAAATGTCCATGTCCCAACCCACGAATCTCTCAGTTTAACATTTTAATCATTTTAGGCAATTCAACTTCTCACTGAAAATTCAGCACTTGATAGGCTCTGCATCATGACAAGACAGATTGCACAAATCCTAAATTCATGTCCAATACATTACTTTGGACAATAGCCTGGTGTGTACTTTAGCAAACCCTGCATAAGAGCAAGATACTGGGGAGAGCAGTAGGCAGAGAGACTGAGGCTCATGTGAGTACATGTACACTCACATGGCCATACTGCAAGCCATGATGAATATTGTTGTGCCAGGCAATGGGCCTGTCACAGAGCTATGCTCAGACAAGCAAATCTGACTGGTCACTCCATGTGTGAACCTGATGAATTCTTACCTGTAGCTGGGGGAACAGTGGCTAGGAAAAATGCATAATACAAGGAGATATGTTTTATACTAAAATAGTATTTTGGACATAGGATTGTGCTAGTTTGATGGCATATTTCAGGAAGTAAGTTGTGATTTGGTAGAAAGAGAATGGGTCAGTGATCCCTTTATGCGTCTTAGCTCCATAATTTAGTGAGGTGTGCTAACTTGGACTTATTCGCTTAAACTCTCTGGGTTTCAGTTTCCTTTTCTGCAAAATATGGATAATATAACTTTGCAATACACATTCATTATATTTAGCTAGCTAGCTCTTTTTGTCTTGTTCCACATAGGTTTAAAACTGTATGCATTTGTGCAATAAAATAGATGGAGATAGATAAAATATATAAAGTTCATGATCAGAGAAAATATAAAATAAAAACTAGGGGGGAAGGTTAAGTATAGAAATATAGCTGATATACTCCAAAAATAATACATATTAAAATTCCCTATAAAATGTAAAGTTCCACTTAATATTAGTAGGTAATATTATTAATAATAATATTTGTAAAATATATTACTTTCTATTTTCTAGGTACCACTTATGATTAACTAACTCTCCCTGAGTTTGGATCATAAAAATGTCTGAAATTTATGAAGAATTTCTAAAATGAATATTATGAAACATTATGGACTGATTTTTCAGAATGATAACGAGTGCCAAAGGCTCAGAAAGATGATTTCTGAGTTTCAGATAGTAACTTCTGTCGTTTCTGGAAATTTTCTTAGCTCATATTCTAATTTTCACCAAATTCTTCATTCTAATTTCTCAGTAATCAAATAATTTGGTGCTTGCCAGCAGATAATATTGCTTTTAGCCATCTTTTGGTTTGAAGGACCCTCTCAAAACCAAGACACATAATTCTGGTCCCCTTCCTTGTATACATACTCGGCTCTTATGCATAATCCAATAATTTGGTATGCTTAATAAATTACAGTGACCAAGTAGGCAGTTCTTTAGATAGTAGAAAATTGTCTAATTTGTCTCTGAAAAAAAAAATCTTGACTATACTTTAGAGAATTTGTTTGATTTTAAATGAGTTTAGAGTGTGGGCATGGGTATAGTTTTTTTTTTTTTAAATCTAGGAACAAGGTTTACTATGTATTCCTGTTAAGAGCCTGCTCCTGATATTCTGCTGTGAATTCTCATCTTTGGTTTTATTCCATAATTTTAATAAGATTCTTTACGCTATTCAGTTATCACTATTTCAGTGAATTTATTATTATCTTATTTTATATATGTTTTACAAAAATAAAATTCCTCTCAGTTCAGAAAGAGAGACCAGATGTAGGTGAAGAGTGTGGTTCCAGGGAGAGGTGGAAAGTTTCCCTTATACATCCTTCCTGCTGTTTCTCTCTAAATACTAAGATGTAGTCAGGTGACAACCACATAGCTTGGACCTCTGTGCACTTTCTATTTGGTGATTCTCAAACTTACATATAGATTAGTTAGAATATGGCAAGGCAACACTTAATCATTATTATTTTAAAAGCATCATATTTCCATTGTTCAGATTATCTTATCATTGTGTAGCTGGGTATGCACTGGGGAAAGTCACAAAACCGTGTCCAAGTCCATTTGAACATGTGGTTGAAGAAATTAGTGCACCTAAGGAAAAAGGTGTTGACAGAAACTTCAGGGGAGGCCTTCTTGGAAGCAGAGTATGATTTGTGTATTTATTCATTAATTTCTTCAACAAATATTTATTCAGCACCTACTACATATATTCAGGTTCCAGGCACTGGGAATAGTTCAGTGATCACAAAAGAATGAAAAAGGCAAAAATCCCTCACTGAACAAATATTTTACTTGAGCATCAGACCTTGAACAAGATAAATGAGTGAAATTTTGAGTGCTAAGACCTAAGGAGAAAAAAGAAAGCTTGGGCAGGCAAATGAATCATGAAGGGAAGGGGAATTCAATTTAGACAGGTGATCAGGGAAGGTTGCACTGAGAACTTGACATTTGAACTAGCACTGAGAACTGACATTGGAACTCATCAGGCTCTTTCTTGCTCTGAAAGAGTAAATTCAAAGGTCTAGAGGTGGCAGGGAGCATGGATTTGAGGGCTAGAGTGGAGGCCAGTGTAGCTGGAATTGGGTGAGTGAGCATGATAGCAGGAAAGGTTAGAGAGTTAAAGGACACTGACTCTTACTTTGTGGCTGACGGAGAACCACTGGAGGGCTTGGAGCAGAGAAGTGATGTGATCTCCCAAATATTTAATGGATCACTTTTATTGCTGTGAGAATTGACTGCAAAGGCAGAACTGGAATTTATTTAGGTGTATAGTAATTTAAGCAAGAGGGCTAGAACATCGCGCCATTGCTTTGCTAGACTCTATTGTGGCCATGTGCTCCTTAAGTAATAACTGTCACCATGCTGCTTGGCTTTGGCCCCCTCCTCTACCTTGAGAGGTGATCTCTTCTTTCTCTCCCTCTAATTTACCTTTAAAATAAACTATATTCTCTCATCTAAAAAAAATAATAATCTAAGCAATAGATGACTATGGGGATGGTGAGGAAATGGTCAAATTCTGGATAAATGCTGAAGGTAAGAGTCAACAAAATTTGCTGATGAGGTGGTCAGAAAAAGGAGAATTAGGGATGATTCCAGGGTTTTTGGTCTGAGGAACTAGAAGAGTGGAAGTGAGGATGGACGACACCAGGAAGATGTGTCAGCCTCTCCCTTCTCTATTCATTCTTTTCCTAGCTTCCACTTTAGCTTAGAAGTCAAGGATGTGTTATAAAGCCTTAAATTCTACCGAGAGGACAGTGTACCCTGATGTCCAGGAAATGGGAAACCTCGATTTTGTTTTAGGCTTTCAAACTTCTTTTCCTCTCACCCTCGTTTCTACTCTTTACCATCGCCATCCTGACCCTACTTTATTCTCCCATTCTTCTCTCCACCCAAGCCCCTGAACAGAGCTTTCCTTCTATTCTATTTGACATTTGTTTCACTCCAGCTTTTTAAAACTCTATCTACATTTAATTCTGTAGTCAATGTTGTACAGTCCCAGATCTGTAGCCACAGACAACATCTGGAAACAATAGTTGGTGAAGATTTTTGTATGTAAAAATCTCTAGTCCGCTTCTTAATCATCATTGAATTTAGACCTTCTCTATTCCATGAATATATTCATATGTATTCGAACTCCTTCCCCTGCCTTTTTAAAAAACCTTTTTATTATTTAATTCTTCAATATTCTTCACTGTGTTGTAAGGTCTACAAACAATTCAGGTCTTTACTAATTGTTCTTGACAATTCCACGAATAATCTTAAAATATACATTAAACATTGCTTTTTCAGTGTAAGTTCAGCCAGCATTGTAAAGATTTATTTGAGTTGTATGAACAACACAGAAAAGAGATGTGATGACTTTACCTAAATCAGAGCATGGAAGATCTATGTGTCTATACTGTAAAATCACATCAGGGGATTTTGAAGACATGAGAGTTCATGATCATGAATGGGGAAAAAAAATACATTTTTCTTTTCACTAATCTTTCCCTAAAATTTAACACTTCTTTCAATTAGGAATAAGACAACAAACCACATTAGTTTTAGCAATACCTGTGAATCTGTCACCAATAGAAATCATGGATATCTTATAGCATATTGTAGTTGTTATAGTTCTCTCAAAAAGTCATTTATGCCCATCACTATTTTAAATTTTTGGCAGTTTTAAAATCCACCACTAGAAATTGATGTGCAACAAATTGAAGACGGATGTATATTTTAATTAGAAACTGTGGCAAAGTATTAAAAAATAAAAGATCAGTGGATGAAAAGATAAAGTAACACATAAATAGAACACTATCTTTAAAATTTTAAGAATAATTCATTCTTTAAAATTTTAAAAGTTTTAATGTATTTAAATATATTTGATTTTGGCCAGGTGCGGTGACTCAAGCCTGTGATTCCAGCAGTTTGGGAGCCCGAGGCAAGAGGATTGCTTGAGCTCAGGGGTTCGAGACCAACCTGGACAACTTGGTGACACCTCATCTATACAATAAATCAAAAAACAAAAACAAAAACAAAAACAAGCCAGGCATGGTAGTGCATGGCTATAGATCTAGCTACTCAGAAGACTGAGGTGGAAGGACCACCTGAGCCCAGCAGGTAGAGGCTGTGGTTGCCATCAGCATGCCACTGCACTCCAGCCTGGGCTACAGAGTGAGACTATGACTCAGGAAAAAAAAAAAAAGGTATATTTGTAATTCTTGATATTTTATTATGTACATTTAAAAATATTATTCCAGAAAAGAAATTACAATAAAGCATGAAGAGAGCTCTGAAGTGCTCAAGTCCTACCTCACCTCTAGTAAAAAGTTTCCAAGAAACTTGGAGAAATGTCTTCATGCACTTCCAGGTTTTGAGTTTCCCCAGTGATGACAAAAGTGGTGAGGGGAGAGATCTAGATCCATAGTTTCTAAGCCCTAGGTTCTTAAAAAGTACCCAGAGGCCACTAAGAAGGAGGAATCAATTGGATCTTTAAGTCACCAACTTTTATTCTGTTTTGTATGTTGGGCTTTTCTAAAATAGTGTTTGAACAAATGCTTCTGCTGATAAAAGAGGGAGTGTGGAGGGGAGAGGGAGGGAGGGGGAGAGAGAGAGGAGGTTAACAATGACTCAATCAGATAATTATCAATATTCCTTCCAGCTTTGGCTTTCTAGGGCTGTGGTGACACAAATGCCCTTGAGTTTAAACCCATATATCTGGATCATAATAAAAATAAGTCTATGTATGACCATAAAAAAATATTATTCTCAGAAAGGATTCACAGATCTCTCCAGACTGCCAAAGGAGTCCATGGCACAAATTAGGTAATGTTTTAAGTAACAACTAGAATAATAATTGTATATATATATATAATATATATGTATATACACATATATACATAGAGAGAGATGATAGAGAAATAGATAGATACCATCACCTTAAAGACTGACTTCCTTTTTGGCCTTTCCTATTTTCATGAAGCAGAGGATGATCCAGCAACAATGGGTACTCTTAAGTTGTTGACAATTACAGTTATAGCAAAGTACTGGGCATATTTTTCATAAAACCTCCTTTTCTGCTTAACTAAATGGTTATGTATGATGATCAAATATAAAATATTTCAGCCTAAAGAGGAAATTTATGCCTAAAGCAATATTAAAAATCTTATTAAACAATTTGTATTTAATAACATATATTCTTCATTAAGTATTTGGGAGAAATGCTAACAAATAATTTCTGCAAAAGAGATTTATCAGTTTGTTTCCTGATTTGAAGATTTCCCCAAGCAACTATGTTTTGTGATTATGTACATATATATGTGTGTGTATACATATTTATTCAAATACATTTATAACACAGTTTTGTGTATACATACATGGAAATACATAGATATCAAGTCTTTTTCTACTGTATGTTAAAAGCTATTGTCACTTTGTGGAAAGTGGGCATAGAGTACTGGGTATCTCTTAGTATTATTTCTTAAAACTGCATGTAAATCTAGAATTATTTAAATAAAAATTTCAGTTAAAAAACTCAAAAAAGTAAATGGGAACACACTGCTTTGTAAAAATGTTATCGTTACTAATGTGTTATACTTAAGACCTAATAAGACTTAAAATGGTAAGTTCTCATTACTATAAAGACTAGTAGTCTCCATTTATGAATCACTCTTACCTATTGGTTTTTTAAAAATACATTTATAAAATTTATAATATCACTAATTAATTACCTTTTCTCATTAGATTGTATTACTATATCACATTGTAATCTAGTCATCAGTTCTTCAAATATGAGTACTAAAAAGGGTAAATTTTTGAATGTTTTAGAACTTACTCTTCAAACAGTTTATTTTTGGCAAAGGTATTATATTTATGTGTTACTTATACTATCTTTTTCTCCACTGACCCTTTATTTTTTATCTTTTGCCACAACTCCTAATTGAAAGCAATGTTTCTATCTTAGCTATTTTACAAAGCCTTACTGGAGTAGGGAAAGGAAGAGGGAGTTTCTACCTTCTATATACCCTTTCCAACAAATATCATTTGAAAGATTCATTTTGTTTTCTATGACCTTGGCAGATATTAAGCATACATGAGTGTGTCATTTATTACTATCTTGCTGGAATAGGCTTTATTCTACTATTTATTTGGGGATATCTCTAGTTGGGCTCACGTTTTACCTACTGTCTCCAAATGCAAGCCACTCCGGTAGTCAGTGATGTGGACTGAGTCTCGCCGTTTGGGGACCATAGTCCTTGGCACTATCCATTGCCATTCTAGTCAAATAGCAACCAAGGTGCCCTGGATTTGACAGGTGCTCAGTAAATGCTAATTCTTGACAAGAATGGCCCTTTGGATCCAAGTTTTCCCAGCAAATCTTCAATACTCTTCTGGGATAACTGCTGATGAAACTTGATTTGGTCATGCAGGTGACCATTATGAGTTTGTACTATGCTGTGTGTTAGGAGTATTCCATTTTGTTCTTTGGAATTTCAGAAACTCACAGTCAGTAAAGATGTAATATAGTATCTGAGGTATATGTCGTATTTAAAAGTTTTCACTGCAATTTATCAAGGAAGTATCTCCAGCACCCATCTGCCATACCTAGCAATAGCACTGATCAGAATGGTAAAGCTGATTTGCAGATCGTCTCAGAAAATGGTTAGTGTGTGATACTGTTCAAGATTGTTCAAGGATATCTCTCAAAGGTAGCATTTTTCATGATAATACATCTTAAGATTTGATGTTGACCTAGAAGATTTTGAATTTGTTACCTGAAAACAATCAACTGTGTAACTCTTTGCCACAGTAGAAGGCTGAGAGTTTCAATTAACTTTATACTACATTTTCTGTAGAATTTTTGTTGAGATAGAGACATAACAAGGGACCACAAAATACTGAATTCTTCTTTTTTTGCCCTTGAAGACTTAAGACACTTTATTCGGTCCTTATTGTGTGTTCAACTTTCAAAGGTCCTAAAAGAAAAGCTACTGAAAAGTTTATCAGGAAATTAGAACAAAATAGATCAAAGGAGGAAAATTTATTCCAACAATGATGCAAAAGAACATTTTCTCCAAATGAGTTCTTCTGCATTCTATGATCCTATCAGTAATTATAGAGTCCCAACTACATGCCAAGCTCTGTGGTTGGTTCTGTAGATACAGAGATAAATACTATATAGTCTATGATCTCAAGGAATTGACAAGCTCTTTTGTAGGTAGTTAACTATATATAGAATAGGGCAGGAGGAAATAAATGCTAATGGAGAGAGAAGAAGAGGACAGTAACTTTGATTACAACCCATCCTTGGAGGCAGCTTATAAGACAGAGCACCATGTGCTCTCTGAAGAATTGCTATTCAAGTTCAGTGTTTGACTGGAGAGGGTAAAGAATGAGCCTTGTTTGCCGAACAGGGTTGAGAGATGTATAATGAAACTCATTTAATGAGGCTTCTGAAAGCAGAAGTGCTTTGACTAGAGGCAACTTCCATTTGTCTAGTCATCATTGTGGTTTGCTCATAAGTAAAGGGCTTTGTTGTACAACACATTCTTTTTCCAAAGGGCTCTTTTGTCAGCAGAAGGGGATTGCAATGCTCTCTACAGGCCAAAAGAGGGCACTTGGAGCTCTCTGAATGACTGTTACAGCTGCTTCAAGCAAGTATTTGGCTCAGATTTGCAGGGATGCTTCCCTGCTGCCATAGAGTAGATCTGATTAAAATATGGTTTTAGAACCTGGAAGGGATGTGGAGAATACAGTTAGCTGGGCTCTGACTTTGCCCTTTTGAAACTGAAGACAAACATTTATTTGAACATATTTAATGTTTGTGATCATAATCTTTTTCCCTGTGTATTTGTAGAGTAGTGATATATTAGTGTCAAGAGGAGCTGCTGTCTTCATAGCTGCAGAAAAATACTAATATTTATATTCACACTGAAAACTTACCTTTGTAGACTCTTTGCCAAAACTCTGCTCAGTTGTGGTTTGTTTGGACATTTGATTGTGGAAGTCTTCCCTGTTTCCTTTTATTTCCCTTCAAAGACCTCCATTTCTCAGCAGAGAATGTTGAACTGTTTCGAGGTCTATGGGACTATGGCAGCTCGTAAAGTTCTGAGGATGGGGCCATTAAACTTGAAAATAACATCCCGAAGATTGGTTTGTGGAGCCTGTATAAACAGGACTGGCCAACTTTGTACAATTGCAAGGATTAAACTTATTTTTGTTTTGCCTCTAAGGGCAATCTTGCCTAGAGGACAGGATGAACTAGGAGAACTCTCAAGCTAAGATCAAGGACTCTGTGAGAATTTACATTAATCCTTTAAAAACAAAATAATGACCTGAACTGCTCAGAGCGTGGATGTGAACTATGACTCGTGAGTTTTAGCTTATATCCAAAATGGACTCAGTTGCAGAGTGATCTGAGAATCTCATCTTTCTGCACTTTGTCTCTCAATTAAATGAATAAAATAGAGTTGACCTTATTCATTTGAACTTTTCCAACTGGATTAATTTCCACAGACACAGTAGTGTAAATGGGGGGGTATGGGCCATTTTTTGTTTGTTTTTTCATCTCTGTCCCTCGTGCCAACCATAGTCTTTAGTTCATAGTAGTAACCCAACAAATATTTTTTAATTAATGAAGGAAATGATACTATTTATACTCTATTGACTAAAATTTTCCAACAATAGTGATACTATATGTATATTGTGCTTAAGAGACTTACAAATAACTTTTATGTGTAATATCTCAATTTTACACTCATATCTATAATTGAGTAAATCAGGGTTCTAAAATCTTAAATGGATTTTCAAGGTTAGACATAAGTAGGGTAATTATATAATTCATTCTTCAATGGAGATAGTTTTGAGAGTGAATGAGAATGACATTAATAAAAATGTAGTTCAACAACACAAGCTGAGGCCATTCCAGAAAACTCAAGAATATATGGTCATCCTATTACTAAGAAGAAAATGAGGCATTTACCTGGGTCTTCTGACACTATATTGTTCATTACACTATAATGTCTTGAGATAAAATTTCTGCATCTTCCCATTGTTAACAAGGGTTATATTAATGAATAATAAGTGATAATCGTGAAATATTGCAAGATCCTATGGTATCATATGACTCTTCGCAAACCAGAATTGTATTCAAAATAGTTATTTTCTGTGTTTGTCTTTTCTTTCTTTCTTTTTTTCCCCTTGAGTTGGGGTTTCACTCTGTCACCCAGGCTGGAATGCAGTGGCTCAATCACAGCTCACCACAGTTTCCACCTCCTGGGTTCAGATGATCCTTCCACTTCAGCCTCCAGAGTAGCTGAAACTACAAGTGTGCACCACCATGCCTGACTAATTTTTTTTGTAGCGATGAAATCTTGCTGTGTTGCCTAGGCTGATCTTGAACTTCTGGGCTCAAGCAATTCTCTTGCCTTGGACTCCCAAAGTGCTGGGAATACGGTCATGAGCCATCGTGCCTGGCTTGTTTTCTGATTGTTTGGAAATTGGCAAGTGATAAAAGATTGAGATATTTGATTAATTTAAGAACTCAATTTCCTTACTGTACTAAATGATAGAGGGTTCTATGTATTCTTATACATATTTGCAGTATTGTTTTGTATATGCTGAAGAGTGTAACAGATTTCTCACTTTATGTTTGAGGCAAATATCCTAGTCTGTTCAATATAATCAACATGCCACCACAATTGGAACTCAATTATAAGTCCCTATTAACTCCCAACTTAATAAACTTTGTGGAAAAAAGTAAAATATTATTTTACTTTAATAGGTATATATTTAAGAGTTTGAAAGAGCCATCAGATTTTCACGTTTCTACTTGATGTTGGTACTTCATGGCCTTAGTCCTCTTGTTAGTGCATAGCTATTCCTCACAAATGCTATGGTACATAAAAATCTAAAATTTTCCATAGCTCACACCCACAACAGTTTATTTTTTTGCATGCCCATCATGAGTTGGCTGGCCCATGTTGTGGGGCCCAGGCTGAAAGCATATTCACTGTGGATACATTGCCAGTTTCACGGAAAGGGTAAAGAAGACATGGTCAACCACATCCTTGCTCAGAAGGATTTGTCTTGGACATATTGACATATGACTCCTATCAATGTTTCAAGCAATTTCCCTGGTCAAGCATGATGTCAACCAGGTGAAGGGAGTAGGTGGAGGGTGGGGACAAGGAGGAGAACTGGAATATTTGATGAAAGAGCAATGTACTCTACCACAGTTCAATTTAGACTTAGCTGAGATATTTTGTTGGGATCATATCTTTCTTAAGAGAACCATTAAGATTCTCACTTCTTATCCTTTTATCAGTTAGAATTTGACTTTACAAAAACAGTTTGAGATTTAAAACTGGAAGACTCCATCTTGCTAAAATTCCAGTGTTATTTGGCGTGTCTCTTTTCCAAACAATATTTTCTTATCACATACTAGGTGCAAATCATCAAGTTAAAGTACCAGCCCTACCTTAAGAGGAATTACAATATAATGGTTTAAAAAAACACATAAAGTCAGCCAGCTATACAAGCATATGTAATTCCATGCCTTTAAGAACCTTCTTCTCATTGAGTTCACCATATAGTTTTGATTTTGAATTCTAAGTGTCTATATTATCAGAAATACTCTACAATAAATAAAAAAAAATCAGCCGGGCATGGTAGCGCATGCCTGTAATTCTGGCTACTAGGAAGGCTGAGGCGGAGGAATCGCCAGGGCCCAGCAGGTCGAGGCTGCAGTGGCCGGGAGCAGCCACTGCACTCCAGTCTGGGCGATAGAGTGAGACTCCAACTCAAAAAAAAAAAATCACATTACATTTCCTGATTCCAAGGGGTGTTATTTTGTTAATATTGTCATATTGTATTATATCTTAAATTTTTTCTTTACCTTTGTCAACTCCCATACAAATTTTCTCAGTGTGGGGGCAGTTAGGTGTCTGTCTACTGCCTTAATCTTATGTCTTTTGGGAAAGGCAGAAACTGGGTTTGTTAACAAATCTTTTGCTCACTTGAAGTTGGAGAAGTTTGCTAAGGTGCTGGTGATCAGGAAAACTCACTGGGAAGCCACCTTGAGTGTCCATGGAACTTGCTGGAGGGTGTGTACTTGTGGATTCCTAAACATTATTGACCAGGAAGCCACCTGCTGGCCAACACATGGTGGGAGCAAGAGAAGAACCAGAACCAGGAAGGGAGGCCCTTGGTCTTGTCCCTTTAGCGCCCTCTATGGACAAGGCCTAACATTGCACCAGCTGGCAAACAGTTTTCAGGGTCCAGCTCAAGCATCGCAGAGCCTAGCAAAGAAGTAGCTATTTGGAGCTGAGAAATAATAAGTTGATAACTGGCACAGTGCCTATATATTTTTCTTTCTAAACCAAAAAACAAAAGGGATAGCTGTTAACATTTATACTGAGCCATGTAGTTGTAAAATAGTATGATGCTGGGAGAAACTAGAGTCATAGAAACTCCCTTTGTAGGGACCAAGGCTTGAAGGGTGAATTGACTCTGGGTGAGGGGAAGATGGGCATCAGTAAGCAACACTGTAGATGCAGGCAGTAGAGTGGTCAGAGAAAGGTGTGCTGAAAGTATGGAGCAGATTGATGTGTGATGTGAGAGAGAAGTCCCTGACTAGGATGGTTTGACTTAGGATTTTTCAGTTTTACAATGGTGCAAAAGTGATTTGCACTCAGTAGAAACTGTACTTCAAGTAACCATACAACCATTCTGTTATTCACTTTCAGCACAGTACTCAATAAATTATCCAAGATATTTGACACTTTATTATAAAATAGGTCTTGTGTTAGATGATTCTCTCTCACTATCAGTTAATGCTAAGTGTTCTGAGCATGTTTAAGGTAGGCTAGGCTAAGCTATGATGTTTGGTGGGTTAGGTGTACTAAATATCTTTTGGACTTACAATATTTTAAATCTACTATGGGTTTATCAGGACATAGCCCCATTGTAAGTTGAGGAGCATCTGTAAATGTAAAAATGAAACAATAGTAATTTTTTCTGGTAGACTGCTTGAATGAAAGGCTTAACAAATTTATCTTATCATAATACCAAATCTCATAAGTTTTAAGTTTTTTTTTACAAGAATATGCATTTCCTATTTTATGATTTCAATCTTCAAGACTTGAAGTACCTTCATCAAGCATTTATTGTGCCATGTAATATATTGAGAAGTCACTGTCTTCTGCAGGCCTCCAGTTCAATGCTGAAAAAAATGTGTTTAGTAGAATATCTTGAAATTAGATGAAGGAAACTTTGTGAAAAATTTGTTCACTGTAAATCTTTGGTGTGATTTTATTTTTAGTTCGTCAAACTTATATGTCTAGATAAGAGAAAATGGAAAAAAAGTCGAACGTTTACTTTTCTCAAATGTATAATATGATTTATATCAAAAATAAGTCTATGCAGGTTAGTTTTTAAGAGTGTGTGTGTATGTGTGTGTGTGTGTGTGTGTGTGTGTGTGTGTGTGTGTTAGAAAGAGAGAGAAAGAGAGAGAGGGAGAGAAGACGAGAGAGAAGGAAAGAGAGAAAGGAAATAGTATTACGGTATTCTTAGCCTACATTCTAGGAACATATAATTTCTAGAACTAAAACAAGTAATTTTTCTCCAACTTCTTCCTTCATCACCTGAATGCAGCTCCCAGCTATCAGTCTCTTACAAAAAGCCTCTTACCCATGTTCTTTACATAGATAGGGAAGAAAAGGAGGCTCAGAATCAGGAATTGGTCTGTGCAAGCCATAAGCTGTTTGGTGGAGGAAGCAGGATTTCTGCTTCTCAAGTCAACACTCCTTTTTCCTAACCGGGATTTCTTGCTTCTCTCTAAGAACAGGGCTGTACACTTGCCAGAACTTTAGTATGTGAATTTCACATGCAAGTAAAAGTGAGCCCCTGAGATAGGCCTCCAGACAATTGCTGTCTAGATAAAGGAATGCTGGATTCAATTGTTATGTTTCTGGGCACTGACCCCACAGAGTAATCTTTCCTTCTTTCTCACTGCTCTCTATTAATCTACTTTTGTTCCTTTCCTTTCTCACTTAACTCCTCCAAATCTCAATTATTTCCCACTCCTTTGTGGAAGTTTTACAGGTTTAGAGAACAAGGACTGTGTTCCTTTGGAAGACAAGGGTCATGCTCCAGACACTAACAAGTTCCCCCTGTCCTGTGTCACTTCTTTAGCTATGTGTCTCAACATCGCAGCTTCCTCTACAGTATTTTCTAAGCCTCTGGTCTCCAAGGTCCCCAGTCTAACCATGTTAGAAAAGCTTCTTCTGGAATTTCTATATTGCCTACATGTTCCAGATAATAAATGAAAAGTATTTGGGAAAAATATGCGAAATGAACAATCCTTAAAAGTTTACTTTAGATTGATTTATTGGCTGACCTCTCTGTACCTTTCTAACGAAACTGCTATTAAAAGCAGGCCCATCTATTCCAAATCACCATATGTGACCCCATTAAATTCATGGCCAGCCTTCCATTGTATGGAAGTCTATAGAGATTTGCAGGCCTACTTCCAGCATTTTACTTTTCTGGTAAAAACCAGTGACCTTAATGATAACTGAACATAAGGAAAAGCACTTAAAAAAATTCCCCTTTCATAGCTTATTATAAAATGTTTAAAAACAACTTGCTCAAAATCAACCTTGTAGATATTTGTAAAATATTGATTAGTTTCTCTGGGGGAGAGTGAAAAGGGAGGATGAAAAATTACCTATGGGGTACAATGTGCACAGGTGGGAGTAGAGAGTACCTTTAAAACCCAGACTTTTTTTTTTTTACAATGCATCCATGTAACCCAAAACTGTTTATAACCCCCAAAACTATTGCAAATAAATAAACAAATTTATTTATTTATTTGTTTCTCTGTCCCATGGGGGGGAGGTGTAATGGTTGTGATCAGCTTATTTATTTACTTGTTTTTGTCTCTGATATTAATTATTGTTTCCTGTGGAAAGTCATTCATTATTTCCTGCACTAAATATTAAATGAATAAAATGGTTAGAGAAACCTTAGGACCGGATAAATCATCCCCATTTTCTTAAATCCATGTTTTCTGGACTTCTAAAGTAAGTTCATAAAAATGTGTAAGACAGCTTTTATTAACTGGGAAATTTCAATAAAAGACACAAAAATGTTTAAAGAAAAGAAATCTGGTTTGGACCAAAAGTCATGTGATTTTGTCAGAAAGGCTTACTTTGTCGAAGGTCTACGGTGCAGAAAGCTATAAATAAAGTGGCATCTCCAAAATTTTGAAAGCGTCACACTACTCTTTCCTCTGCCTGATTTAAAAATATGTGATAAAGTAAGAGAATTGAAAAAACCTTTCTTCCCATACCCTGTCTGGCTAATTCAGACCAACTGGGAAAAATCACATGATGGACAACACATCAAAAATTCAGGCTAAAAAACTGCCAAATCTATGAATAGCAGATATGGGAACCAGCCCAAGGCTTGTGTGTAGAAGGGTGACAGATAAAAATAGTGCCCTAAATTTTTCAAAGGTGATTTGAAACCTCCCAAGTATAGATGACCTTGCTACTGAAAATAAGATGACAAGGGCAAAGTTGAAATTGTGACCCCTTTCAGGGGTCTATAGACTTATACTAATAAAAAAGAAAGAAGGGCTGGTCCTCCCCCACCCCTACATCAGCAAGCTGCACAGAGGCATGAAGCATTTCTTTTTCTTTGACGAATTCTTAATATATGTATCCTTCTCCTCTCTCCTTTCAAGAAAGGAGGACAGCAGCCTAGGCCCATGAGCTTTCCAAGCATCCCATTTTCCGTTCCCTCCCACTGATGAAAGCAATCAATGTCCAGAAGATAAGAGGTAGGCAAGACAAAGGGTAGGCTCAGTGTCAAAATAAAATAATTTTTTAAAAGTTCACATCATAAACCATTTTTTTTTGTGGTCAGACATTTGTCATTGTGCCTCTGTCTCCACACTGTGGCTGATATCAGTTGGGGGTGTGGCTTGTAGCTGCTTACGTAGAATAGTTATCAAAACTTGTACCCTATATCAACAAGGTACAAAGACATAGTCCACACCACTTTCTATTATGTTGTGTTTTGAGAAAGGAAGAAAGAGTGCAGGAGGAAGTGGTGTTGCTTTTCAGTACCCATTTTCTAAAGTTCTTTGCATCTTTTCCAAGCCCTGCTGTTGATTAAAATATCTTCACATGTCTCTGAGGCTCTCTAAGCTAGATGGGGAGAGTTTGGTGACAGTGTGGAACACCATTAGTGAGATTTCTTTTGGTGACAGACAGATGTAAATGTATCCATCTAATTCTCTACTCTCAGGTCTCTGTCTGCAGATGGATGTTAATAATTAGCAATTGCATCTCCTCCCTCTTTATCAAATTGGAGTCTCCATAAATTCATCATTTCTTTTTTATTTTCTCAAAGTAGCAGCAGCCCTGACAGCCTCCCTTTGTTCTTATGTTTATAAATAATTTATAACACAGAAATATCTCTTCTTAGTCTTAAAACATAAACTAATGGAATAACACAACATATCGGTCCAAAACTACCTTTCACTTGAGGAGAAAGAAAACCTCAGGGTGGGGGAGAGGTGTGGAGCTTCATTCTTAACAAAGGGAAACTGAAGATCACATGGAAAAAAGATGTATCTACTGAAACATAGTTTTTCTTTTTGGTTTTTAATTCTGCTCTTCCCCTCCAGATTCTAGTCGTGTAAAGGAGTTCTAAAGAGAGCACAGACAAATTCTTCTGTGATTTCTTTTCCAAATAGTATACCTTGTTTGAATTCCCCAATATATAATGCTTTCATTAAGCTATGCAGAAAGGAGACAATTATTCAATTAAAACATCCACAGATGCTAAAAACATACCATGGTACATTTATTCAACAACTGTATGCTCATAACCCATGCACAATCTTTAAACACCAAATTACAGGGATTTGGTCCAAATTAGCAATAAAATACAATGTGTTTGCCCTCTACTGGGTAGTAATGACTGTGTAGTTTTCCTTGTGTACCCAGTGGCCTTGTAGGCAGCTTCATAACGGTTTTATTTAGTCACTAACATAGTGTTATAAACAAATATGGCTAAGATTTGTGCTAATTAAGGTAAATAGAACAATGCTGAATTCATTTTTCTAAGCTAAGATAATCTGAGGACGTGGTTTTAAAATCTTTCTTATATTGCCCTAGCTTTGCACATCACATCATAGGAGATAGCTTATAAGTCATCATTTGATATCCTGGAAATATATTCAGGTTGTAGATAAATAACCCGCCTAACAATGCTAATGCAGAATGTCTGGCATGTAATTTAGATAGGAATCTGAACACCTCCTTACATCAGCTGTTAAGATTTTGCACTGAAGCAGAAATAACGTCTTATCTTCCATCTGGAAATGGGACATAGAATGGTGACACAAGTTATTTACAGAGTTACTGCAAAACAAGAGCAGTAACAGAGTAACTACAAAGCAACTCCCAGGATTACTGCTGCAATATAATGCCAGATAAATAATCATGCCAGGGTAAATAAATTGGAAGATGCCTTATTTTATAGAGCATAAATGTAACTTGCATTCCTGTTAGGGTGGAGCTTTGCTTCGCATGTTGATTTCTGAGGCATCTTTTCAAGTCCTAACTGACCCCGCAGAGCAATAAAGTGTACACAGAGCACTCACTCCGTTACTACCTCTCCGGAAGTCTACTTCGTGGGATGGCGCCTCTGTACAGTTCAGAAAACAAACATACCTTTAGACTTAAACAAATTGGATGGGGAGAATGGGCTAGACTGGAGAGGAATCTGGCTGGTATTCCAGGTCAGGTCCTCTCTCACGGTCCCAATTGTCTTGCTCTTGGCAAATGATTTCTTTTTCTCCTAAAAATGGGGCCGGATTAATATCCTGACTTGGGCCAGACTCTGCAATGTTTTCTCCCCAGAAACAGCAGCCAGCATTATTGGTAGGAGTGACTCAGGCATGAAGCATCAAGGGTATTTTTTTTTCTTTTGTCGAGGTACAGGGGCGACAAAATAATGACTGACTTGTACACAGCCTAACAATTAAGAAGAAATGAAATCCTTTCTTTGGCTTAAAAACTTTCTATATAAGTACTGCAGCTCCTCCTCCTCCTGCTAGCCCACCCACAGGCTCTGCCTGTCTCTCTGGGGTCTTTCCGGGGGCAGGGAGATAGCAGCAGATCTCAGAGAAAAATTTTTTTTTAGTCAAAGCACAGAATATGAAGTGTCCTAATGTCTACTTTTTGTCATGGTTGTTCCCCCAGAAATTGACATAAGTAACTTGACAGAGTTTCTATGTGGGGATGGGTGTGCAGAGAGGTAAGGAGGCAGGAGGGGAGAACACGACCTACTTTGGTCAGGAGATTTCACATGAGGAAATCACAGTGTTGACTTCAAAAGAAGACAGTCTGCTGCCTTTGGGAGAACTGAAGGGAGGAAGAAGAAAATCCCTCAGAAGTTAATTCATAGATAATATTCAATTTAACGATGGTCTGGTGGGATCAGAGCATCTTCTAAAATTCTGAAATTTTCCTAACTGCCTAGTGTCGTAACATATAACGCAGGACATTCGTTTCTCCATTCAGGCCCTTGCCTTCTTGTTAATTCTGTACTTAGCTAAATGGCTGGAGATGTTTTGGTTTGTAAGACGATTCTTGTTCTCAGCTGCATTAAACTGCTATTATTAATTGCCTCCTCTGGCCTAACATTATGGCTCTATAACACGCGAATTGTCAGGCTCTCTGTGATTACTGGAAGGCTGTGCCATACACAAAGACATTAAGCTTAAAACAATAGAGGCTGCTTATTTGATAGGAGAAGATGGCAGGTGGAGACGAGCACAGTTGTCTAGAACTGACTCGAGGCTCATCATGAGGAAATAAGGGGTGAGGTGATCACAGTGCAGCATTAATAGCACGTGAGAGACACACAATTCTACATGGCGGCTTCCATCACGTATTTCCCATGGAAGAAGGGGGGAAATGGGCTCTGAGTAAATGATGGGTGAATACAGAATCAATTGTCGTGTATGACAAGACACTTTCTCTCTTTGTTTAATATATAAATCAGGAGCACTTATGAATTGATATTAATTAAAATAATGTATTTGCTTTCTTTCAACAGCAATGTCAGCCTTGTTAAAAAACGGAACGCTAAATCTTCATTAGACTTTCAATATTAAAAATCTTGCATGAAATTTGAATTAACATTTAACTTGTTGCTAGTTAGATTAAAGAGTAGAGAAGGCAATAGGCTTGTGACACTGTGGGCGAAAGCAGAAGGAGCTTTCCCACACCTGGGAATAAGATGGTGTCCAGAGACCACCTGCATCAGGAAGTCATCCGCCATGAGCTTCTAACAGAAGTGATTGCATCCCAAGTGAAATTGTGAAATGTTATTGCATCCATAGAGTCAAATTCATATCAAAAGGCAAATGCATGGTGAATCAACAAATCAACAAAATACTCAAACATGGCAATTGTCCTTAGAGTTCTGTCAATATATATTTGGGGTAATGGGGAAAACATTCTTTGTTTCTGAAGAAAGTCCGTACACATTTCTCTGTTCCGCAATCTTTTCTAACATAGAGAAATTATGAAAAGCTCAAAATGTTGTTGCTACGTAGCTGTGTTAAATTTTGGAAGTCAGTGACAACTTCCAGGGGAACAAACAGGTGGGCAAAATATTTTTGTTCATTCTCTTCAGATAGATGGATATTTGATGTCTTGTGAGCTTGTTGCACTGGTGGCCTGAAATTAGAACTGATATAATTGGAATGACAAGGCTGAGACCTCATATTGCATCGAAAAATACAATATGAAACTCCAATGATCTTCTTGGCAATGTGTTGTCTTAGGCAAAAGCTAGTCATAAATGCATTTGCTTATAAAGTACACCATCGATCTTATAATTACATTGCACTTGGATTTATACGTTTGGAAAATGTGATTGAATTTCAGACCTCTCTGGGGGTGGGGTGTACATACATGGCAGAACCACAAGGTGGTGGTATGGTGTCACCATATTTTTTTAAAGAACAACAAGAAAAGGGGGTTTGTTTAATGAGCTTGCACTCACAAGCCTGCTCATCTAGTGAACTGTGACTTTTCAAATACCAACCTATTAATGTCAAAGGCAATACTGAAGGGAACAGTTCTGTTTGATTTAAAAAATACAGACAATGTGAAGTCCACTATGGCCTAGTATCTATCACCTATGGGGCTCCATTCATGCCTAATGCTTTATTCAAGCTAAGACCTAGTTTTTATATATCAGATTAATACATATCTACAGCTTTGCACCTTTCTAGTTTAATTTTTTTATCATCAGGGCTCACCGGGGCCATTTTCATTCCCTTACTATAGCATCTGCAAGCAGGTGGATTAGAGATAACTCTCATTGTGCTTTGTTTTTCTCCCGACACTGTCATTAATCATTCCTTAAGCCACACTTCAACTTCTAGTAATCAGGACTGGCTGCTCCTGAGCTGCACAAGAATTGCCTCTCGCAGTGTAATATGGAATTGGAAGCGAATGGCTGAGGCCAGACGCCTCTTCTGCATTCCCCATCTATCTCATCATTTAGGTATTTATCCATCTCTGGCTTGTACAGAGAGCACCTCTCTCCTTCCCATGAGGACGCAGATTGCAACTGAGGATCAGATTTGTTACCCAGGCTTTGGGCTTTGATTGTCCTCTTATAAGTTCGGGATTAAAGTGAAATTTCCCACAGGGCTATGCAGGATTTGCTAGCATTTAACTGTTTAACCTGGCTGTTTGTGAATGAGAATCCTGTGGTCAACTATTCCACAGAGAATATTATGGTAAGCCGAGCCTGAATGGTACACATTCCGGTGTGTTCCTGTAAAGATGGGCGCAGTTGATTCCAATTAACTTCATGTCTGATATCGGTTGTTTTCATGTACACAGAGAGCAGTGCTACTAAGGTAAAAAGTAAGTCAAAGCATTCCCTTTTATGAAACACGAATGTCGATTTTAAATAAATGCAAATCTTCTCCCTCAAAATTATAATTTCCACTTATACTTTTTACACTAATTGGAGAATTAATCAGACTTGCATTGGGTTGTTTTCTATTTTACATAGTTGTCTCATGTTCTCTGATTTGTTTATCAATTCTAATCTAATGATTTGAATCTTTATTCAACATACCTTTGAATATCACCAAAACAGAAACAAAGTTAAGCATTTATTTACATTTACTATATTCACAATGATAAATATGTACTTGGAACGTCAGGTTATATGTAGAACTTAAGAAGATATAATTTCCTAACTCTTTGTTATTTCTGAAAGGAAAATTCTTCTGATGTGTTCTTTATTCCCAAAAGCAAAGCAACAAGGAAGGACTATTCAAAAATCAAGTCCATATTACATGTTTATTGTTTGTTTGTAAAGATTTGGATTGACTTAAAGGAGAGATTTGAAAAAAAGTCAAAATCATTCTGTTACCTGGTATTGAGGGGGTTGTATTTCTATCCACTGTCATATTCTATTTAATTGAATATGTTTTTCAAATGCCTAAACAAATAATGTTTATTTTATGTGTTACGTCAAAAGAAACAGAGCAATGAGGAAACAGACATAGGGAATTTAATAAGCCATTTTAAGCTTATAGTGAAACCTGTCTTTTGTAAGAGAACAAATCATTAAAATATTTTGTTCTTCCACAAAGTCACCATTATATTTTTTAACCTTAATTTTAGGATGGGAAAAAAGTAAAACACACTTAAACAGAAATAACTTAAGAAACCTGTATGTAAATTTAAAATTATATATATTGGTCACAACAGATTGAAGCATGAAAAAAATGAAACATTTAAAAAACGCTTTCAAGCATCTCACTGGAAATTCTTTTGTAATGGTTAATGTAGGTGGCAATCTGATTATTTTGGGGGAGGAAAGAAATGGGAAGTGGGGAGCCTACAGTAATCTGTGGACTAATTTATTTGTTTTGCTGCATTGGAGTCGGATACCCTCTTATTAAAGAGCAGCTTTCAAAGCAATCTTGAAAGACACTGATCTTGAGCTTGGTGGGAGCTTTGCTTGGGGTTATAAAACAAGAACACGCAGGCTTGGTGCTAAATATCTTTAACCCCATTTACTATAGTCTGTAGAATTAAGGAGGCAACTGAATTAGGGGGATGTGGGGGGAAAGCCTCCTATCTCCCAAAATGTAGGAAAAATCTCCAGATTCACATGAGTAATTCTCAGCTGTGTATTATGCTCCTGAAGTAACCTCTTCATTCCCATTGTTTTAGTGTGAAATCATTTCCTCGGGAGATAATTAGAGTTGCTCCATTTATTACATTAAATGATTAGCATGCACTTGAAATGATCCAGTGTATTTTCCTTTATTGCTGATGACTCTTAAATATGGGCCTCCATTCTTAATGGATAAATTAAGGTTGTCTTGGCTTTTTGTAGCCGACTGTGTAGCCAAACAAGAGAGACTTTCTTTTCCAAACATAAGCCAGGTGTGCTATGGCTGAGGTCTAGGTCTGAAGAGATTCTATTCATATGGATGTCCCACCTGGCTCAACAAAGAGCTCGATAACACCGCTTAAAGAGTTTTTCTCCCACCCCCTTTAATAAAAATGCTTTTAATGACAGTACTTTATCTGGCATTACTCATCCTATGTGTGGAGTAAGTAAGTTTAACATAAAGTGACCCAAGATCACATTTCAAAAAAGTGCCTCACTGGAAAGGCATGCACATTATGTGAGTAAGCAATATGCCCTACAAAGCCATGGAAAAATGATATTTTAAGAATTACCAAATATAGATTTAATTTGGATGCAAGTGCTTCTTGATCTCTTTGAACTAGCCTGGTTGTGTAACTGACAGAGTCATCTAAAATCCACTGGAAAGTTCGGATCAAGCAGACACTGCATGTTAAATAGGCATCATTGCATACATAATTAGAGAAATGAGAAATAAACTGGGTGCATCTTGTAGTTAGTTTATAGACTCAAATTTCCAAGAAATGATAATAAATGGAATAACTTAAGAATTATGTCTGTTAGAAAAATGCAAACCAGTATTTAGCTTCAAGATGTAAATTAAACATGCAGAGATGTAAAGACTGACCATGAGAGAATTTACTAATTTCACATTTGTCCACTCTATCTAAATATGTTGATCTTTAGCAAATTTCATTATTAGGAGATAAAATTTTACACAAAAATTAAAAAAAAGAAAATTGTTCTAAAAAATGTGATTGAAAATTTCCTGAAAACTTCAAACGGTTTTATGTATTTGGGGGACAAGGAATCATTTTTCTGCCACCTAGACACGATGATTCAAAACTCTCTGTCATTTTGCTTTTATTGATTTGTTTATGTATTTACTGCATTCGAACAGCATTGTTCTTCTCAAGAAAACACACGGTAAGATGCTGCGAGAAGTTTATGGTTCACGGCAACAACTGAGGAATGAAAAAGGGAAAGTAGAACCAATGTCAGTGCATGGGGGTGAAGTCAAGACTGGGCACTTGGATACTGAGGCAACTGTGATCCTTTCCTGAAAGGTTCCCAGTCTGATTTCTCAGGTATAGAGAACAGAGGAGTAAGTTATCTGAAATCAAGTATTTTTTTAGCAAGTGAGAAGAGGAATTTAATACCTCTCTCACATAACGCGTTTACTGCTTCTCTCTTATAATTCATATCCAGGAACGTTCACATAAATTCCCTGTAAACAGTAGCTGGCATTTTACCACCAGAGAGTCAAATAGAAAGCACCGTGGAAAAAAGTTCTTTGTATTAGAACTATGGTCTTCAGAAGAGAGGCCTGTCAATATTAGTTGAAGGACACTTTATGTTTCAGATCAAAAATACTAGAACAACAATAACAATAGCAACAAAAGATTCTTTTTGTTGTGCTTTGTTTTCTTGGGGGGTAATCTTTGCTCTGCCAGCAATCTGAGCTACTGTGCAGAACTCCTTTTTAGAGGCTATTTAAAATATAATAAATTAGAAGTGGTAACGCTCTGGTTAAATATCTAAATAACTTTAATTTTTGTATTTTCCTATTCACTCAAACAGACAGAAAACTTTCCATGTTTAGTCTTTTATTTGATAGCAAAATGCTGCTGGGCTCTGGCCAAGGCACACTAACGTTGGGAAAACCTGATTTCTGAAAACCTACCATATAACATTCTCTCGGCCGCATCCCATGTTTTCCTCCTATTCATGAAGTTTTCAGGAAATTTTGAATCATATTCTTCAAAACGATTTTCTTTTTTTTTTCTTTTTGTGTAAAATTATGTCTCCTAATAATGAAATTTGCTGAAGATCAACACATTTAGACAGAGTGGATAAACGTGAAACTGGTAAATCCTCTCATGGTCAGTCCACAGACATGAAGGAATTTGTCTGGACACACATGGTGGTCATGTCAGGGCTCCCATTCAGTCCCTTAACTCTCTGTCCAGTGTTCTACTACCCTGGCAATACAGACTATGATAGAGAAATGCCTGAAATATCTCCCCCAGCCTCTAGCCTCTAGTTGGTAATGTTATTTACAAAAAGGAAACTGGGAGCATTCCCGTATAATTAGGTATGACCCTTATGGCTGAATATTGCCATCGAATATGATTTTAATTCTATGCAATACAGATTTTATTTAAGTTACTTTAAGTGTATGATGGTCAAATTGTATTACCCTTTTGCTAACCATACTAAAGGATCTTTGGGAGATGGCAAATTCAATTAATATAAAGGCGTTGGCAGTCTATTTATAGTAAATCCATCTTTAATTTCTTTAAGAACTTCTGAGAGCACTGTCAATGCATGGTGTTTGGAATTGGAGGAGACATATTATCCTAAAAGAGTGTTGTAATGTTGTTTAGCTTTGACAGGAGAATTCTCGGGGAAAACATGCTTGAAAGTCTTCATCAGTGCCCTTATAGGAAAAGTCATCCACGATCCACTTGCAAATGAGAGAGATGGAGGATAGGTTTAAATTGCATTTCTTTTCATAACTTTGTGAATTTCTTTTTAGGTATGCCTCTTTTCAAAAGATGAAGTCATAACAGTACTAGTGGTGTGGAAGATTACAGAGGCTGAACATCAACTCTCTCAAACATTTATTCCATTAAAAAAAAAATACCTGATAGAGAGCATTTGCATTATTCACAAGAAATCACACAATATAACGACTTCTAGTACTCCTTTTGTAATAGCTTATTTAAATACTTGGGACTGCAGTTCAGATTTCTACTTTGTTCAGACTTCACAGAAATACTTTATTCAATTTTTAAAAATTTTATTGCACTCTAAACTGTCTTTGATTTCTCAGAACACCAGAAGTATCAGGTTTGCTGTTATGTAAAACACAAAATTCCTTTTCCTGCATTTACTTTTGTAAAAGCAAAAACAAACCAAACAAAACCAAGAAAGCAATGACTACAAAAATGAAAGAAAAAAAAAAAACTCCTCTAGTAATTTAACAAAAGCTCAAATATATTATGCTAAAGGAAAACTATGTTCTGTAGATTATTTTATATTTTAGAAAGTTGGCATTTAATATAAATGGAGTTTTCTTTAGGTGGAATTTTTTTTTCTCTTAGCAGTCTATTATGATGTTAGACTTTTATGAAGACAAGCAAAGACCTCAATTGATGCTTTTAGTGATTGCATCAAATTAAAGATAACTCCACCCCAAAAGCAAATCTCATAAATAAACATGAATTCACAAAAACTGGCCAAAATCTTAACTTCTAATAAGCTTTCATTTTAGGCAGTATCTTAAGTTTAAAGAAGAATGACCATAGTCATTGTGGCTGACACATCAGGGAGGTATAACTTCTCTTTATTAAAACTTTACCCCAGAATTTTTAGTCTAGAAAAAGCTTCGGAGCACTGCAGCCCACTTTTAGAGAAAAAAGAGAGACACAATTCTTTTAAAAAAGGTAACATACTATATATTAAGTTTATTTCAAAAGTGTTTTCAATTCTACCTTTATACAAAGAAGAGAAAATCTGCTAAAATTAACCCACAGAAAAAGAGTAATTCATTTACTACAAAGAAGATGACATAAGCCGCCAAAGTGAAAGGAACTCAGACTCTAGGGTTGGTACATTTTGCTTTTTTATCTTAGTCCCTCCCAGGTGAAAAGGGAGCACCTTTTATAGAATATGGGATATTTGACTTTATTATGGTAATGCTGCAGCCCCTAAAGGAAAGATTCATGGAAACATAGCAGTGTATGCCTTGATATAATAGAAGCAAAAGATTCCACGGTTACAATACATAATTTAGCTATGCAAATACAGACTTAGGTGTGCAGTGATTTATCCATTTGCAATAGCTTGAAATTTTTTGAGAGGATTTTTAAAGACTTTATTGTCTAAAAATGAATATTTATAATGCTTTAAAGATAGTGGTTACTTACCAGCTAAGCAGTGATGTTTGGGATCAATAAACAAAGAAATAAAAAAACATATTTAGAAAAACTTCTAAGTGGGTTTTGGATAGATTCTGTGAAGACGTGTACCAAATTACTTGAATTGATATTACTCTTAAAATGTGATACCCACATTTACATTTGCCATATTGTGTGTGTGTGTGTGTGTGTGTGTGTGTGTGTGTGTGTGTGTATAATACCTATTAAACTATTGCATTTTATTCAAATAATCTTAATGTCAATTAAGGTACTCATCTATTTATTGTTCACTTATTTTTTATTTCCAGGAAAATCTAAGATATTTCTTTTAAGATCACGTGAAAATATTTTTATATTTTGAAACAGAAACATCAAAATTCATTAAGAACAAAGCTCTGGCATATTAATCTGTCTGCCAGTTCTCAGCCTGGTGTGAATTCATCTGCTTGTAAGTCTTGAAAGTAGATATCAAAATAGAAATATTCAGTAATGATTTCAGTAGCATTAGCAAAGTCACCTTTCCTTTTAGTAAAAAATGCAATGCATGATAATCTTGAGATATCTGCAATCAGAATAAACTGATCCGTAAATTAGAAAAACAGTTTTCCCTCCCACATTTTATTCTAAATCTATATGAGGAAGCATAGTTACTTGCAAAGTTTTCAATATTATTTGAGTTATATGCACTTGAAAGACAAATTCCCCTTGAAACAACAAGGACAAAATGTCCAAAGACATGGGAAATATATAGTTTCTTAATTGCAAAGCCAAAATAGATTACACACAGCCTTGCAAAATCTAAGACATCTGCTTTGTTTGAGGCAAGAAGAAAGACATCTGGGGGCCTGAATGTTTCCTTGTGACCTGCTCCAGTGTGAGTAACCTTGTAGTTAACTAGGCATTTAGTCAGGTCCCAGAAAGATCATTGCTTGGACTCTGCCTCAGAGGCTGATGGAGACCAAGGCCAAAGCTGAAATGTCATACCCAAAAGATCATTGAAGGCAGGCAGTCGGGGTGGAAGTGTCGTAGCTGGGGCAGTGTAATAACAGCCGTCAACCATTTATCTCTCTAGCAATCACAAACCTACACACATGAAATAATCGATGGAGCAGAAAAAAATTTAAAACCTAAAAATAAAAATGTCAGCACCAAATCTACTAGAATCATTTTCCCCCGGACTAATTTGTAATCCTATTATTATTTTCAAATATCTTTAAATGCTGGGGTTTTTCATCATACAGGAAACCTTTGGTGTCTTCATATGGTATTGGTAGAATAAATTCACATTTAAAAAATTTCAATTATGGGCTTCTGCAATTACATTTGACATTGACTTCTTTAACTGCAAAGAAGCCACAATATAGTAGCTCTTCTGCTGGTTGTTTATATTCCTGGATAATGTTATGTGTGTTCAGTCTAGCACAGAGCAGTTTATTTGTTCAAAGCTGCCTCCTTGGTGTTTGGGTTTATTTGCTTGTTCATCGGCCAAAATGAGCACCTTTCTCCTGGGGTTCCCGTCCCCTGTGTGACTTCGTAACAGAGTCCAGATGCAGCGTGAGGGCTTGTGCTATTTGACAAACAAAACCAAACCCCAAACTGCCTGTGAGTTGTTGATAAATCTTTCCATTGGAATTATACTTGTCTAAGTGGCAGAGATACAAGATTCACTTCTTATTCAGTATTTGAATGAGTGGAAGGCAAATTTAATTGCTCCCCATAGGCAGGAATTTGGCAGAGGAAGCAGCGTGTTTTAATCGGTCTGTCTAGCTGTATTTTAAAGCACCCCTTGCCACAGTGCCTGCATATTCGTGTTGGCATTAATAGAACAAAAATGTGTATTGGATTTGAAGGGTGTTTTGATGGAAGGTAAACACATTTATTTTTCACCTGATTCTGTTTTCTGTAGTTACTCTGCCAAAAAGGCAGCTGAGAGGGTAAATTAAAAACTGAGGGTTTCCTTCACAGTACCACACCTTTAGAATGAGAATACAAGGTTAATTTAATTAAGTGACAGAATGTCGCATGGCAGAGGTTAGAAAACAGACTTAAAGAGCAAAGATACGAGAGGTTTCTGTACTTAAATGACAAAGCAACTACAAGTGAACCAAATAGCCACATGCTTTATTTTTTAAAATATTTGATTGCCTTAATTGAAAAAAGTGATTTTTCTTTTTATATGTTTATAAGAAAACATATCACTCTTTATTTAAAAAACTTCTAACATATCATGTGACTGAGTCTCTCAGTGTAGAGAAAAATAGTCTAAGTAGCTGGACTAGAGACTTTTGTGGGCATTGTGATATTGAAATTCAATGTTGATTTATGAACAAAATAAAAAATATTCAAATTGGAAAACTTTTTTGTACTCCTTTAGTGTAGCACTTTTCCCTGATCTCTCTCATATATCATAGAAAGAGCTTTTCACCATAAAAATGCCTGATATTCAAATATCTTACTTTTCCCATCTCTCCCATTGTAAATTGTTTCTACATTTTTTTCTCTCCAAATATTATCTCACACTAGTATGTCGCATTTTACCTTGAAAGTTCCTTCTCATGCTTGTCTCATTTTGAAATAATATGCGCCTCAGAGACAGGCAAGCTGAGTTATAATATAGGTCCTTCTCTTTACCTGTATAGGCCTTTGGGCATGCTTGACTCCCCTGTATCTAGCCTTTTTCCAATGAGCAGTGGAAATCACAACACCTGCCCTACCTTGTCACCTGCCTCCTAGGTTGAAGCACAATCAGGTCATTTGGCTTCCATGCAAGAAAACTCTTCTCATCTGAGATGACATAGCATTTGTTAGTTTGCATTACTTTTTAAAATGTCAATAGTATAGAATGGCAGTAAACAAAGTTTTCTGCTTTGTCAAGAAATTGACCATGTTCCAAAATAAAAATAAGTACTAACAGCCTGCTGTGTGATGAGACGACTGGGAGTAAGTGAAATTGAAGCTGCTGTCTTGACAGTTGAGAGAGCAGACTCTTCAGGAAGGGGGAAAAAAGAATTTTTCTATAAAGTTAAAGAATTTCTCCCAATCATGTCTCCGTAAAAATACTTTTCTAATGTTTAAGAGCGGTATCCTCTATTACCACACTCATTATAGCAAGATGTAAGAATGCATGAGTGGTGGGTGTTTTGTTGTGACATCTGAACTATTTGTAAATATTGTTCACAGCTTTCTTAGCATATTTTAGTGAGGCAACATTTCAGCAAAGTATAATTTATTGCACATGATATAGATGGTGAGCTTCCCAACCCATGTGCTGTAGATGTGCTTGCACAAAAGAAAACTGACACTGGGCGTATTAGAGCAAAGTAGAAAATTTCTGGAGCCCTGTAGTGGTTGCTCTGCCTTTTAAAAACCATCAGTGAGACCAAGAGACTGGCTTCACTTGATCTCAAATATAAGTGCTAGTGTGGTTAGAATTTTTTTCTCTTTTAAAGTGTCATGTCTGAATATATGCATATATATATGAACATGAATGTATGTATTTATATATGTGTATGTATATGTATAGATGTATGTATATAGGTACATATAAATGTATGCATTTTTGCCCAGGCAGGTTCCTCTGGTTGTGACACGAAACCCCAACTCCACTTTGTGTAGTATTTTCTTTTTTTTTATCTGACTTTGTCTTATTCTTTTAAATTGTCCTCAAAGGGAGATAAAGGTCTTGGGGGAAATGTTAAGGTGGTTTCTTTTCCTCTGTCTTCCCTGCCTGCTTTAAGTGACAATGAAAACAAATTTTACTTTAGCTAGGTTTTCTTTAAGACTATCATTTTGGAAGAAAAAAGAGAATTATTTTGAAAAGGTGTTTTGTTTTCAGAATGCAAGTTAACAGTGAATTAATTGGACAGTAAAGCTTTTTTTTTTTTTTTTCAACAAAGGAAGTCTTGGCAAACTTGATCTCTCTCCACCCCCAGCCCTTTCTCTACCTCCTTCATCTCCTCCTCTCTCCCCACCCACTGTGGGGAGGGAGGTCAGCATCACATCAAAGCCATAACGATTGAGTGCTTTCTATGTACCAGACATTGTAGTAGCAACTTTACAGTAGCTCTGTGAGGTAAATGTGATCATCCCCATTTACAGAGGGGGAGACAGAGGCTTACAGAGCTAAAACAACTTGCTCAAGTGCACCCAGCCAGTAAGGAGCATGCCAGGATTTCCATGTAGGGTTGTCTGACTTCAAAGTCAAGGTCTTCCCCCCTCTTCCATGGTGCCTTTAACGTAAAGGTAAATTATGGAGGATCTATTATCAACTATGGCTGTGAATCAGAATCACTTGCTGTGAAACTTCAAAAAAAAATTTAAATGCCTTGGTATCCACTCTAGAAAATCTGATTTAGTAGATTTAGGATGAGAAAGTGGCATTGGTAGTTCTTGAAACACCACAGGTAACTCTGATGCCCAGAAATAAGTGCCATAGGCATAAAGTGTCCTCTTCTCCTCCAGTTAAGTAACCAGAGAGTTCTGAAGACAGAAGACGACACATATTAAACTGGCCCCAGAGTTAGTACTTATTGGTCTGTAATATAGTTGATATGCTGTTTCATCTAAGTTTCCATTTGTAATCTTTTAAAATCTATTTTTCTGGGATAAATAATCCAGAATGACCACTGATAAATTCTAGTAGATTTGCTGTTAGAATCGTATTAGAGACATTTTATCTGTTGAAGAAAACAACCATCACAAGCAAAATGGCAATCTTTGGGTTGAGGGCATTTACCAAGTCATCCTTTCCAGAAGGAACTGCAGTTTCCTCCGCGGAGGGGATTTGTCTAATTGGGCACCCTTCTCATTCACGAGGCCACACCTGATTTCAAGTGGTATCACTATCAGTTTCAGGAGGCATTGATGAAAAATCACATTTGCCCACTAATTCCAAATTTGCTATTGTGTATTAATCTCATATAACATGAGATGAAGAATGACTAGAACCCCTCTTTTAACTGCCTAGAAGTTTTGTCTATTGCTTACATGATGTATTACTAAATCATATGCAGTTTAAATAGGACTATTTATGCCCTGTTTATTGCTTCTGGGCATTGAACAATCGTAAACATACTTATACAATGAATGCTCTGAGTAAGGACTAAAATGTTGTTTTTCCATAATCTTGCAATTAATGGTTTGTGCCAATAAATCGACTATAGTATAGAAACTAGCACTAGAATATGAAAATGTTCATCTTATGGCTTACTAAAACGAGATAAAATGACACATATTGCTGATTTTATTTACCCTAGTGTACCTCCCAAGTCTCAAAGATCTATTTGCGGGCATTTTGCCATCAATGAACATAACTGATCTCATGAGGATTATCCAAAGAGCAACTCAGAAAAGCAGATGTAGAGAAATCTGATCTTTACCTCAAAGTCTATTTATCAGGCAATATTGAGATTAAATTAAAATGGAAGTATTTGAAAAAAATCAATAGCTTAGTGGTGCTATTCATAGTCTAATACAGGTATTTGCTGTTTTAGAAAATAAAATTTGCTATTTTATAAAATATTCTTGGTATTTTCAGACAATATGCCTGTATGTAACCTGTATACACACTTTAGGTAAAAGCACTGGTCCATGAGTTTTTGCAATGAGAATGTTTCATCCTACTCTTTATCTCCTTTCCCTGGACCTCACCCCCTACTTCCCCAGAAACAAGGGCTTATAATGCTGAAGCAGGAGGGCACATCTATCCCTGTAATAGACAAGTGAGCGATTTTGCATGACTGTCCTTAATGGTACCAGCATGGTTCTCTGCCTTGCTGAACCCAGCAAGGATCCAGTGATTCATGGATGACTTCCAAACATCCTCTCCTGCTTTCTAAGATAAAACATACATTGAAAAAGACCCTCAGTTTATATATAAAGTATAAGCAGCAAAGGTGTGCTGTCTTAATTTTCAGTCTAACCCTCAAGACATCCTCCATGGCATCAGTATTAAAGCAGAAACCCAAACTACATTTTCCTATTCAATAATAAGCTATGGAAGTTGCATGGGGTCGAGTCTCTAGGAAATCCCCTCTTTCTTTGAAAAAAATGTCATTGGTAAGATAGGAGATTGGCACCACAATGAGCAAAATATAGTGCGGGCTGATACGCATTGTCAGGTAGCATTTGGTTTGAGACACTGACTTTTGTCTGCGTGGTGTCTCCGTTCCAAAGAAGATGGAAGATGCAAAATTGCAAGTTTCCAATCTCTGGTTAATGTGGTCTATACAACTGAATAATGTATAAGGAGATGTTCCTTTGATAATGTCACAATTATTCATTGTACAGCCATAAACTCAAATATTCACATTAACAGCTAGGTATTATTTTTCTTCTCTGAAATTAAGTGAGCGGCATCAGTGGTCATAAATGAGAGCATTCATCAAAGGCGGAGCCATGGCAGAGGATTAAGTGAATGCTGATGAAGTGTCCAGATTCCCATAACTTGGAATGGAGCTGCATTCAGCATTCCTTTATTATCCATCTGCCACATAACAAAAAGTCTCCTATATTTAATGCAGGTTTGCCCTAGGCCACGTAATAGGATTAGGAATAATTTCTACAAATTTACAAAAACAAATCACATGGGAAGGCTTAGAATTTGCTAATAATTTCTCCATAGCTGGGAGATCAAAGGGATGTAAGAGTCCCTAGCTAGGCGGTAGTTTGACCCTGGCCAGGCTTTTTTAATGAAAGGGTTAATCTTCTCCGAGGTGACCATAGAGGAGCAAATAGTGTGACCAAAGGCAGATTCAGGGCCCCAAAAAACAAGGAAGAAAATAGTCTGAAAAGTACAACAGCAAGAAAACATTTACAGAATCACGCTACATTTTCTGGTTTAGAAAAAATAAAACTGCAGAACCTCATTGAAAGGGGCAAGACAAAGGATAAGAGCTGGCTGAGAAACAAACCAGGAAAGATCAAAACCCCTCACCACTGCAGGGCAGAATAAAAGAAATTAGGCTGCTTGCTTCTCCTTTTAAAGGTTTCCCCATTGTGGTCAGGTAAGGGCCGTCATCCATCTCTTAGCCCACTCACAGTGTTCCCGTTGAACTTTATGGAGGGGCAGCCCACCTGGCAGGGGTCTGCAACCATGCTGAACCAGGTCACTTGGAAGGCAGTGCCCTTTCAGGTGAACCACTTTATAGACGGGCAGATTGGGAGAGAAAAATCATGAATCCTTACATAGAATTTCCTTATTCTTAAAGGGAAATGAAAGTGAACAAAGGCATATTAAAAATAATGAGGGCAGCTAGGACTTATGGCATTGCTCCAATATCTTTTAAGTTCTTTATGACTAATTCAGGCAAGTGGCAACCTGTAGCCCAAATTTGCTATCCCACATTGTCACCAGGGCTCATGTGTATCAAGAGTCCCACCTGCTCTTTTATCTTAGCAATGGTTGGATCCCACTGCCAGCCTGCACGACTTGTTCTCAAGACATCCTGAATACAGTGCTGGTCTTCTCCTTTACCTATTGCGCTGCTCATCACTGGAGGGCTTACATGTAGAATCTGCCTAATGCGTGAGAGATAGTAGACCCTTTCATGGTCTCACAGAAGTTGATTTAGTCTTTGAGGGAAGTGAGAAGCTTCCTATCACTAAGCTGCTCAACCTTGGTGTTGATCCAGATGGAGGGAAATCAAAGTTGCCTGTCCATCCACTTCTATCACCTTTTGGTCTGTTAAGACTAGGTTGAGGTCAAAGGTGAAAGTCCTTGGAAATCTCACTAAAAGAGATCAGCATGGGAGAAAAAAAAGAGGCTGATTAAGAAGAGCTCTCATTAATAAAAATGATGCTCCTAAAATGAAATAATTTTTTTGGAGTTTTTTTTTTTTTTTTTTAATTTCTAGCTCCTGATAAGCAGGCTTATAACTGATCAACTTCTTTCTGTGAAGAGTTCAGAAGGTATCAAATCCTTTTCTGCAGTGTCCCCTGACCCTCTCACTCCTTTCCCTAGAATAGAGAGAACACTGATCATGAATTGTTCCAGGGCTTTGTGGGGATTGGTGAAAGATAGATGCTGAGATAGACTTCTGAAATCCTGCTTGTCAATTCCATACATGCTGAATTTCTTGGTATCCGAAGTGTGGAAGAATGGTAGTTTCTTCAGGCAGAAACAGCAAACCTGAGACAGAATAAACAGGCTAGCATGGTACCTACAGGTTTATTGAGTTATAAATATAGGGAGTCCTAAATTTACTGCTAGTCAACATTTCAGTAAAAACTAAGAAGTCAAATTTAGGTTCATTCTTGGTCAGATTGTCTTCTATTTGGTAAATGCTTTGCATGTCTTGGATACTATTATAAATGCTATGTGTGTGTCAACTGATTTAAATCTTGCATAATTCCATGATGGAGAAGCATTCATTACTTACACAGTCTTTATAGACATGAAAAGCTGGGCTTGGTGGCTCAGCCTGTAATCCCTCTCTTTGGGAGGCTGAGGTGAGTGGATTGCCTGAGCCCGCGGGTTCGAGACCTGTTAGGGCAAGTTGGCGAGACCTCGTCTCTACAATAAATCAAAAACTAGCTGGGCGTGGTAGCGCGTGCCTGTAGTTCCAGCTACTTGGAAGACTGAGGTGGAAGGATCACTGGAGCTCAGCATGTTGAGGCTGCGGTGGCCGGGAGCAGCCACTGCCCTCCAGTCTGGGCAACAGAGTGAGACTCCAACTCAAAAAATAAATAAATAAAAATAAAAAAATTAAAAAAATAGACATGAAAACTGATGTTTAGAGATGCTAGATAATCTACTTAATGGTATAGCTGGTAATTGGCAGAGTCAGGCTTTGAACCCAGGCCTACATGTTATGTTAGACTGTTTCTCAGTTTCCTCTTCTTTTCTGGCTAACTCTTGTTTGTACTTAAAGAGATGAGAGACCTCCGGGCTCGGTGGCTCAGCTAGTAATCCCGCGCCTTTGGGAGGCTGAGGTGAGTGGATTGCCTGAGCCTGCGGGTTCGAG
>NW_007245970.1:115848-120502 GCF_000164805.1 Carlito syrichta
CGGTAGCCGGGAGCGGCCACTGCACTCCAGTCTGGGCGACAGAGTGAGACTCCAACTCAAAAACAAAAACAAAAACAAAAACAAAAAAACATGAGAGACCTTGGAGGTAATTGAGCTGTGTATTTTTTTAAATTATTCTTTTGGTGATTAAATTGAGACTCTGAGGCAGAGATTGACTTAATCTAAGTTACACAGTTGGTAGCAGAGCCTGGGTGGAAGAACCCAAGTGCCAGACTACTTCTCTGTCCAGAATTCATTCCCTGAAAGCAAGTGTGTTTCCCTGCAACTCCCCCAACTAAAAAGCTTTTCCCCCTCTCATTAATTTTTGTCACTTCTTTTAAAGTACAGCAGACAAATTGATTTATTCAGCAATGATTAAAAAACCCACTATAATGTTGAATTTTGGGAGATATGAAGAAGAGTAGAACATAGCCTCTTCCTACCCTTGAGACTTGTATTGTGTACAGGGGGAAAGATATAAAGAGAGAAAAGAGAGGATTGCAAATCACTGAGAGCAGTGCTATGAATGGGAGTATGTATCCAGTATACTATGACAGTACAAAAGAGGAAGATACCTCTCCATGTTAAAGTCAGGAATCACTTTATGGAGAAAACTATATTCTAGTTTGAAGTCTTTACCAAGTGATCAAGGAGAAGGAAGACATTTTGAATAGAAAGAATGGGTGAAATGTTAAAGAGAATGATTCATTGAGAAACTGAATTCAATTCAGCATAAATATATTTGATCATGATTGCAGTCAGATGCTGCAAAAATGTGAACTAGGTAGGGGCCAGAGAGGAAATTCTGAGTGTCTGAACTTTGGTAGCGAGAATAGCAGGGAAAAGACAGATGTGAGAAAGAGTGACAGGTCCGGGTGACTGGGGAGATTTCCAGGTTTCTTTCTTGGGGGACTGGATAAATTCATAGAAAAAATGAGAAATGCATGTAGCAAAGTAGATAGATAAGTTAATTCTACTTAGCGCCATTTGGACACCCAGGTGCACTTGTCCAACTGACTGTTGGAAATAAGGGTCTTGAACTCAAGGGACACAACTGAGCAGGAGATGAAGATGTGGGTACGTGGTGGTAAGGGAAACTACAAAATAGATGAGATCTTATTAAAGAGTGAAATCTCAGTGCTTCAGGAACAGACAGTACGAGAAGCCTGCAACCAAAACATAGAGCCCATTTACAGAGGCATAAGAAAATAATCAGAGAAAAGTTTATGTCAGAGAAGGAAAAAAGGGAGTGGTGTTAATGCAGAGGGTTGGTCAATGGTGTTGTTCAGAGATCAAGAAAATTAAGGACTGAAAAGTAGCCATTAGGTATTATATATATGTGAGATAATTGTCTGGATATTGCCTCTTTTCTCTTATATCTGACTTCTTTCTGCCCCTCCCCCAAGGACCAGCCTCTGGCCAAGGCTGATTTCTTAAGTATATGCATATTCCAATAATGAGTCATGGGGTGTAGGTGACCAAGCAAAGCTGAAAGTAATGTGGTTGTCACTAGCAGTCAATGTAATTGTAAACATAGTTACACATTTGATTAATCGATTTGCTTGCTTATAAAACTGCTGTACTGCCCCCAAAGGGCAGTTTCTTTTTGCACAAACACGTTGCCATCAGTGCCTCATGAGCAGACACTTTCCTCACCAACCCATGGTCATTAGTGCCTCCTGCCTCCTGTAAATCCTAGTAAACTAATATTTTTCCCTACTGGATCTCTGGGTGACTTTTTGGAATATGTAGAGAACCCTATGTGCAAGCACTCTGAGTTTTGGGGTTGCCACACTACAGTATACCAACTCTTCAAAATGTGAATTGACATAAGAACTGTTTTAGAAGTCAGTTTGCAGGAGCTGCATGAGTGAATGAATGGTTAGGAGGAAAGAGAGAGTGAAGTTAGAAAAATGCAAAGAAGAAGAATGATAAGACATTAACAAGACCTGGATAAAAGACTAGGGGCATAATAAACCTCTGTAGGCTAGGGGAGGGAGCTGGAAAAGAGGACAAGGTTGAAGACATGGAGCAAAGTCCCAGGGAAGGAGTTGGAAAGGGATGGAATCATGGGTACCTGTAGTCAGACTGGCTCAGTTATGACCCAGCCTCATTGGACATATCAATGAGTAACATCTTTTCCTTAAATTTTCTCTTTGCAGCCAAGGATTTATGTGAAAGTTTCTGGAGTTTCCTAGAAAGAGACTGGGGGAAACTTGACCAGTAGGGATGGATTGGGGAAGGGATTATTTGAAAATTATATTACATGGAAAATATGTCCTGATGATAGAGGGAGAGATGGAGAAAGACACTGAATGGAAGTCATATTTTAGGGGAAAGATGAGAGAAAAGGAAGGGACTACTCTCCTTAATGGAAGACAGAGCCTGGCAAGGCAAGCCTAACTCAACAGCAGGGCCTTAGGGCTAAATACAATTTTGGGAATGGTGTTGCAGTCCTCATGGAATTTCTGTAGTGCACAGATGGAAGAAGTGTGTGTGCTTACTGAAAGGGTTCTTGATGGTTTCTTTGGCCTTACAGAAGCTTGTCAGTTTAATAAGGTCCCACTTGTCTATCTTCTCTCTTATGATCTGTGGGTTTCAGGTTTTGTTCAGGAATTGGATGCCAGTTCCAATTTCCATGAAGGTATGTCCTTCATTTTCTAAGGTTCTTATGGTTTGAGGTTTTACATTTAGGTCTCTGATCCATTTGGAGTTAACATTTGTGCATGGGGATAGATAGGGGTCTTGTTTCAATCTTCTGCATGTGGTCAGCCAGTTTTCCCAGCACCATTTACTGAATAGGATCTCCTCTCCCCAGTGGTAGGTGGTGGAGGCCTTGTCGAAGATGAGTTGGTTGAGAAATTGAGGTTTTGCTTCTGGAATCTCAATTCTATTCCATTGATCTATATGCCTGTTCCTATAGCAATACCAAGCTGTTTTGATGATTGTAGCTTTATAGTAAAGTTTGAAGTCTGGTAATGTGATACCACCTGCTTTGTTTTTTTTGCTGAGGATTGTTCTGGCTATTCTTGGACGTTTGTGATTCCATATGAATTTCTGTGTTGTCTTTTCTAGGTCTGAGAAGAATGTTGCTGGTAATTTGATGGGTATTGCATTGAATTTGTAGATTGCCTTAGGTAAGATGGACATCTTCACAATGTCGATTCTTCCAATCCATGAGCATGGGATATTTTTCCAGTTGTTTGTGTCATCTTTGATTTCTTTGAGCAGTGTTTTGCAGGGAGACAGCCTACAGACTAGGAAAAAATTTTTGCCAACACCAGGTCTGACAAAGGCTTAACATCCTGGATCTACAAGGAACTAAAACATGCTGAAAAGAAAAAACAAACAACCCCATTATAAAATGGGCAAAAGATATGAACAGACACTTCACAAAAGAGGACATCCGAGCAGCCAACAGACACATGAAGAAAATGTTCAACCTCACTATCATCAAGGAGATGCAAATCAAAACCACACTGAGACACCACCTAACTCCAGTCAGAATGGCAATTATCAATAACTCAAAAAATAACAGTTGCTGGAGAGGGTGTGGTGAGAAGGGAACACTTCTACACTGCTGGTGGGAGTGTAAACAAGTGCAACCTCTGTGGAAAACAGCATGGCGATTCCTAAAAGCTCTAAATATTGACCTCCCATATGACCCTGCAATCCCCCTACTGGGAATGTACCCTGAAGAACTCAAATCACTCTATCAAAAAGATACCTGCATACGTATGTTTCTCGCAGCAATGCTCACAATAGCAAGAACCTGGAACCAACCATGCTGTCCATCAAAAGAGGACTGGATTAAAAAAATGTGGTACATATACATGATGGAATACTACGCAGCCATAAAAAAGAATAAAATCATGAATTTCACAGCAACCTGGATGGATCTAGAGTCTATAATACTGAGTGACCTCTTGCAGAAACAAAGATCTGAGTATCACATGTTCTCACTCATATAGTGGACCTTGAACATCCATCATAATACCATAAGAAAAGAACTGACAGTAGTGGGAAACTATGGGGGGAGGGGAAGGGAGGTGAGATTAACGGTAGTAATATCTGTCTGGGGACGGGGAAACACCCCTTATCAACAAGGTGCCTGAATGAAGCATATTTGTATACCTAACCCTTAACTGTATCCCACAATATCAAGATAAAAAATGTTGATATATCAAAAAAAAGAAAACTACATTGTTTAGAAAAATTAAAGATCTAAATAGAGAGAAGTATTAATCATATTTATTGATAAATCAATTTTATTGAGTCTTCATGCTTATTGAAGATGTCAATTTTCCTCAAGTTGATTTCTAGATTCAAGACAATCTCCAACAAAATTTCAGAAATATTTTTGTAGATATTGATAAACTTGTTCTAAAAAATCATATGAGAATATAAAGAATCTGGGTTAGACAAAACAATTTTGAAACAGAATAATTGGAAGGCTAAAATTACCTGATTTTAATACAGATACTTATTAAAGAGTTATAGAAATCAAGAAAATATGATATTAGCATAAAGATAGACAAATTTAGCAACAGAGTCTGAAAATATACCTACACATACATAGACAACTGATTTCCCACAAAGGTGCAAAGGCAACCCAATGAAAAAAATAATAGTCTTTTCAACAATAGGTGCTAGG
>NW_007245970.1:120522-228323 GCF_000164805.1 Carlito syrichta
CAGACAAACACATGAAGAAATGTTCAACCTCACTAATCATCAAGGAGATGCAAATCAAAACCACACTGAGATACCACCTAACTCCCAACAGAATGGTAATTATCAACAACTCAAAAAATAGCAGCTGCTGGAGAGGGTGTGGAAAAAAGGGAACACTTCTACACTGTTGGTGGGAGTGTAAACTAGTGCAACCTCTGTGGAAAGCAGTGTGGCGATTCCTAAAAGCTCTAAATATCAACCTCCCATATGACCCCGCAATCCCCCTACTGGGAATATACCCTGAAGAACTCAAATCACTCTATAAAAAAGATACCTGCACACATATGTTTATCGCAGCATTGTTCACAATAGCAAGAACCTGGAAACAATCATGCTGCCCATCAAAAGAGACTAGATTAAAAAAATGTGGTACATATACACAATGGAATACTATGCAGCCATAAAAAAGAACAAAATTTTGCAGCAACCTGGATGGAACTAGAGTCTATAATACTGAGTGACCTCTCACAGAAACAAAGATCCGAGTATCACATGTTCTCACTCATATAATGGACCTTGAACATCCAATGTAATACTATAAGAAAATGACTGACGGTACTGGGATACTATGGGGGGGGAATGGGATTAACAGTAGCAAATATCTGTCTGGGGATGGGGAAACACCTCTTATCAACAGGGTGCCTGAATGAAACGTAATTGTACACCTAACCCTTAACTGTACCCCACAAAACCATAATAAAAAATATTGATTAAAAAAAAAGAAAGGTTTTTTTTTTAAATTACCAGAATATGTTGAGACCAAGACACTTCGCCCTCTTCTAGAATTATCCATATACAGAGATAAGGAATCTGTTTTTATTCTCCCCCTTTCTTCACCAACATTGAAGGAAATAGTGGTGCTATTTCTCATCTGTCCTTTGGTGAGCATAGAGTACAAGATTTCAGTCTAACAAGTGATGAAGTAGCAGCAGGAGCTTGGTTGGTGGCAGGAATGGCAAAGCTCCTCGGAGGGGCAAAAAAATCTGTCTATAGAAATCTTAAACACTGAGAAGGCTCTGATGGTGCTCCAACTCACTATTGCACAGAAGCAAGGAGAGAGGAAGGCTTTTTTTTTTTTTTTTGAGTTGGAGTCTCACTCAGTCGCCCAGACTGGAGTGCAGTGGCTGTTCACGGCCACAGCAGCCTCGACCTGCTGGGCTCCGGCGATCCTTCCACCTCAGCCTTCCAAGTAGCTGGAATTACAGGCATGCACTACCACGCCCGGCTGATTTTTAAATTTATTGTAGAGATGAGGTCTCGCTGCCCAGGTGGGTCTCGAACCCGCAGGCTCAGGCAATCCACTCACCTCAGCCTCCCAAAGGCGCGAGATTACAGGCTGAGTCACCGAGCCCGGCAAGAGGAAGGCTTTTTATTTTACAAAAGTACCACTGGTTGCTTAGCAGGAGTCCACACACAGGTGCATGTGGAACTGTGTTGCTGGGGGCCCTGGCAGTTTTCTTGGAGTAGCTGTGGATGGAGTGCCAGCTTTCACTATTCCAGTCAGAACTCCAGGTTGGGTTTGCCAGAGCCAGTTTAGGAAAATACTGAGCACAAACATTTGTGCTTCTCAAGCTGTGGAGTGGGGTATTTACAAGCCACACAGTTCTGAATTCCAGTCATAGCTCTGCCTAGTATCGAGGCAAGTTATTGGGTTTACTGAATTTGGGGGTAGGACCTGAGTGAGTGGAGTTTGAAGATATTGAGATGACAAAAATTAATATTGATGCTACATGTGGGAAACTTGGACATTGCAAGTAAATTGTTTCCCATCTTACACTCAAGCATAGAAAATAAGTTTACTCAAAGTAAAGAAGAAAGGAGAAACAATTAATTACATTAGAATGCTGCTGAGCTTTCAAAAACAAAAGGATTCCTGGATTTGTACTCTCTATCTATAGCATATCTTGTTCAGACACACACTTTTCCCCTCTTTTTCCAGTAGTATTTTTTTTTTGTCTTCAAGAATTTTTAAAAAATATTCTAAAGGAAGATACGGATACATCTATATCCTCTTTTTTTGCTACCTATTTTAGTTCTACTGAATTCTAAAATCTGCACAGCAGTGGATGAGACAACAATCTTGACTGATTCATACCTGTTATTGTGTTTATCAAAGTGTGTGCCGGGTGCGGTGGCTCAAACCTGTGATCACAGCACTTTGGGAGGCTGAGGTGAGAGGATTGCCTGAGCCCAGGGGTTTGAGCCCAGTCTGGACAACTTGGAGAGACCTCATCTCTACAATAAATAAAAAACATTAGCTGGGCATGAAAATGCACACTTATAGTTCCAACTACTTGGAAGACTGAGGCAGGATGCCTGAGCCCAGCAGGCTGAGGCTACAGTGACCATGAATGTGCTACTGCACTCCAGCCTGGGTGACAAGATGAGACTCCAACTCAAAAAACAAAAACAAAAAACCCCCAAAACCAAAGTGCGTTTTGCAGAGCAGTTTCTCATTGGATGCTAATATATCACATCAAATAAGGGTAATTATTTTATAGTTTGGAAAATCCTGGCTAGACAGGTTTAATTTCTATAGCAATAGATTCGCAGAAACTCACAAGCTAATTTGCATATAGATGTCCCAAACTTATTTGATCCTAGAAATATTTACTTTCAGAACTGTTGCAGAACTTGTGTCCCATGGATCAAACTTAGGGAATATTGTGTTTAGGAAAAGGTGCGTCAGCTTGGACTCTTGGGACGTAAGATGCTGAAGTGGAAAGAGCCCTCGGAATCTTCTAGACTGAGAAAAGAAAAAGTTGGAAGACTATTTAGGAACTAGCTTTCAGTGTTCTGTGTTTTCTTTACAACTTGATCCCAATTTATTCCATTTGCCCTTTAATCAGAACCAGGACTTTTGGAATGGGGGAATTCAGTAGTAACTCACAGGCAAAAATCCTCATGCTACTTTTCTGTGAGTGGTGTGGCAATATAGTACTGTGTAGCTTTTATACCAGAGACTGACTGGTCGTGTGTTTTTCTTAAATGAATGCCAGCAATTTCTGGCAACAGCAATTTTCATAGCAGATACTCCAAACAATGATCAGGGCCAGGGATATGATGTATTTTTATCATAGTAACTAAAATAAATCATGAGAAAGTGTTGTTATAGATGTATTTTTACACAGTACTTTTGTCTTCTACATGTTTTAAATCTTTCAGGTGTTCTGAATGATTATCTTTTAACAAAAGCATGATGGGAATTCTCTTCTTCAGAGTTCACATTCATTCACTATTCCAATTGCACTGAATAGCCCATGTGAGGACTTAATTACCTGGTTTGTCATTCTTAACCAGGGAAACGTAAGCATACAAAATTCTACAAAGTTATTTAAAAACATATGAGACTGAATTCATAACCACTGATTCTGATTCAGTGAGATTTAAGACAGCCTCCCTAGTTTGTGTTTTTGCCACAATTCCTGGGTGATTTTGATGCATACTTTGAGCTGTGAACCCTTGGGATAGATATAATTACAATAACAGAAATGGTCTATTTTCATTATGAAACAGTATGGTGTACTAGATTTCATACAGTTCTCATTGATGATGGTGCCTGTAAGAATGTTTATTTTAAAGCAAAAAGTGATTAGCAGACATCTTTATTTGTATCTGTGTCTCTCCCAGACATTCCTTTGGAGGCAAACTTGGTATAAGTGGCAAAGCAAGAGGGAGGCAGGAGACTGGTTCATCTTCATGTAGGCCATGTACAAAACCCCTTTTTGAGGCAACCACTATGAGTGTGGTTTGTAGGCACTTTTGAATAGGGAAATATGATTTTTCAAGGTAAAGAAAATAAGGTGCCCCAGGCTCCCTGGGGCAGGCTGTATCAAGGGAGGTGATAATGAGGTGGAAGTAATGAAGCTGAGCTTTCATGTCTGGCTTGGTGTTCACATCAGCTCATTCTACTCAAATCACTGACACAGCTACCAATGATAATATTTTGGATTTGCAAATAACAAGGGAACTTAAGCCACCCACCTTCCCATGAGGGCATTGCTTTAAAAATGACAATGGATAATTTGGCAGAAAATGGGATGTTTGTCAAATTGAGGATCATATTCTGCTATCCTTCTGTGTGGTTATGAGAAAAAAGCCTGGCTAACAAAGTGTTACAACATCTCTAAATCTCTTAACTAAGCTTTCTAGGATGCAATGATGAAATGATAAGCTTATTGTACAGAGTGGAAGATCTAATTATCTTCATAGTAACAATTTTACTTTTCTTTGTTTTTCTGACCTGCTGGCAAGGTAAAAGAATGGCTTTTGAGAGAAAAGATTGGGATTTCACTAACTGCTTGTAGAATGGATGAGGGAGTGATCTGTCTAAGACATCTGTCATCCTCTTTATCTCCTGGGTTGATTCAGAACTGTCCTAGAATGGAATCTGAGGATAAGCTGGACACTGTATGGCTTAGAGCATGGGTTTCCTTTGAGTAGCTTGGCTTAAAGGCTAATATCCTCAATCACACAGCACCTTTGAGATCCTTGGATTCTCATATTGTTTTTCTCAAGAATCAACCACCTTAATCCCCATTTGTTAATCCTTCAGGGGAATTATGTGTGATTTTTATAGTGTGCATGATTTTATATATATGTAAATATATATATTCAAACCATAGGGGAGATGCATGACCTTATCTAATACCTGTTTAATTTTAAAAGAGTCATTTTCCTAAATTTCTTCAAGTGGAACCTGACTGGAATCTCACATCACTGCCTCCACTTCCAAATATTCAACTCAAATATTACAACATAATTGAAATTAGATTAAAAAATTAAATGACATTTTGTGAACTGTTTAAAAGGGTCAGCAATGTGTTTGAGCACTACGAGATTAACCTTTGCTCATCTGGGAAAATGCAGACTTCAATAGGGATTCTGTGGCTGGGGTTGCACTTGCTAAAAGTTTAAAACAGTAATTTTTTCCTAAGAAAGGTCATCTTGAGCTAAAATGTCAAATAAATTATTTAGATTACTGAATTAGAAAAGTGAGGATCTGACAGGCTGAATTTTTTATGCACATTAGCCACAGCCAGGGTCTTTCTATGCTCTTTTTATTAGGTAAAGTACACCCCTTGCCTCTTATTAAAAATCTCTCCATTTAGTCCAATACACTTTCTTTGATAGATGACTGCTGCTTTTGAGCATCCAAATCCATGAGGCTGCTGAATTCATACTGCCTGTATCCATCTTGCCTGCCTCCTAGTCTGGATTCTAGGGAAGAGACACACGGGTCTTGAAAAAAGAACATATGCACAAGCAACACATGAGCACACACACCAACAATAAATGTTTGTACATATATATACTTGCAAATTCATGATGATATCTCATGCACACAGGTATATATATGTGTAAATATATATACTTTAAGAAATATAGCCTTGGATTTCAGTAAAGTAGAAATGTTCTTCAAAAATTCAGATGCTCCTTGACTTATGATGGGGTTGCATCCTGATAAACTCATGGTAAGTCAAAAATATTGTAAGACAAAATGCATTTAATACCTGGATGAACCCATAGCAAAACTGAAAAAATCTTAGTCAAGTCATTGTAAGTCTGGAGTTGTCTAAAATGTGTTTTCAGTAGGGAATGGCTAATGTTATCAGATTATTCCCACTTAGAAAATAATACCAACAAAGTAAATGGCTTTGTGACCATGTGACCTGAGAAATTCTCCTGGGAGCAAAAGTACTCTTTGGAAGGAACCTCTAGGTGCCGCTGCCACCTTGGGTATATGGCAATTTTCTGGTTAGTGCTTATTTTATAGAGCACTGTGAGCCTTTTGAAAACACTTTCTTGTTGTAGGTAGGTGATGTCGGTACTAGTTCTGTTTTACACCTGAGAATTTGAGTTATAGAGCTGTCAAAATTGGGGATAGTGCTTGATTACTATCACAGATTTTTCACATGTGAGTCTTAATATTGGCTCCTGGCTCCTTCTCCACAAGGATATCTATGTCAAATTTGTGCCTTCTAAAGTAGGGAAGTTCTTCTGAATGTTTAGTTGAAATGTGCATGGCATTCCCAAGTGTCTTCATGTCTTTATGGATAAAATACAGAGAAGTCTGCATTTCTGTGAGGTTTTTAGCTTCTACTTCTTATGTATCTAGTATATATATACATATATAGATTTTTTTTTTCCTAATTCCTCTCTTCAGAGAACTTTGTATTCTAGAATAGTTACTTTTTCAAGCTGCTTTTAACATCTATCTCAAGAAATTATCTTTATTTGGCTAAGAATCCTAAAGCTTGTAGAATCCTAGAGTAGAGATAGCATTCAGAATTTAGAGATTCTTGGTTCTAAATCTGTGACTGAATTATATCTATTTCCTTTCCTCTTCCTCTTCTCTCTATAAATTTAATTTTCTTCCCATTTTTCCTTAATTTCATCTTTTTCCTGGGCTGTCTACTTACTACTCTCTTATTTGGATAATGTTGGTACCCTGTATTTCCTGGTCTCCTTGAAAGTGGGGCAGAGTTTATGACTACTTCTGGTTAATAGAAGGTGGGTAGAAATGTAAATCGTTACTTCAGTTGAAGAACTGAAAAGCCACAGGACCAGGCACAGTAGCTCATGCTTGTGGGAATGCTGTGGGAGACCGAGGCAGGAGGATCACTTGAGGCCAAGAGACCTGTTTCTATAAAAATTAAAAAAATTAACTGGGCATAATAGCACACACCTGTAGTCCCAGTTACTTGGGAGGTTGAAGTGGGAGGATCTATTGAGCTAGATATTTGAGGCTGCAGTAAGCTATGATGATATCACTGCATTCTAGCCTGGAAGACAGAGCAAGACCTTGTCTTTTTTAAAAAAAATAAAGATAAATAAAGCCATTACATACCCCTCTAGCTTCTTCTATTTCTGTGGTACTTGTGGAGAAGGCTTTTGTTGTGATGGTAGAACTAAAACTTTGAAGCTGATCTTGAAGAGATGCCCTTGGAAAGGCATAATGCCTGCAGTGGAGTTTCCATGAGCAAAATATTAACTTCTGCTTGGTTAAAACTTTGAGGTTGGAGTTGTTTGTTACCACAGCATAACCTGGTCTATTCTGACAGATTAAGGGTTTTGGAGTTGTTTGTTATCACCGCATCACCTGGTTTATTCTGACTAAAACAGATTAAGGATGTCTCTTTACTCAGAATTTTTTTTTCAACAAAAATTAATTACATTTTTTGGTCCTCTCTTGACTCTTTATTCTATTTACCTTTTACATGGGGTCGCTATGAGTATCCAAATTCATATAAGGTGAGCATTTTTTCTTCTGTCCTCATTAAATTTTTCCTGTAACATTCTTATATAATGTCTATACTTGACATCTCTCTGAGTAATAAAAAAACTAGAAAGAGCTGACACACACTAAAAATGTTAAATCCCAATATTTCTCCCACTTATTTGAAGAAAAGATGCCTTGACAATTGTGGAATTTACAAATGTCCAATTCTGGGGAAAAAGTTTAAAAAAAAATGAAAGGGTTTCAAAATGTCTATTTCTTTTATATTACTGTAAAAATAAAGACATATTGCTTTAACCATGGCCCATTAGGTCACTGAAATTTGGAATGCATGACTGTGGTTTTCAATTGATATTTAGTTTGAAAGCATATGAGAAGTGGTCTAGGAATTGCTGGACCCTGAATATAATTTTCCAAATATCTGAATTTTTTGGCACTGAAGTTGCACTAACTTCAAGAGCTTACAAAATTGGCTGATGCAATATGAAGGAAAGTTCAAACTTTCCCAAGTTTCACTTCTTTTTAGAGGGTAATACTATCTCAGGAATAATGTACGGATATAATAATGTATCACTAAGCAACTTTCTTAAGTTAAGAAAAGGCCTGTTGGACTAGGCAGGCTTTCATTTGTGACCCAGGCTTGTGTTTGTGTGTGTGTGTGTGTGTGTGTGTGTGTGTGTGTGTGTGTGTGTATTTGGGTATAATCTTGATTTATATGGTGTTCTCTAGAGGTTGAGGTAAGGATATATTATATTCTTTAGTCATGGACTCATGATCAAATGGCATTCGAATATCTCTAGAATAAGAACTTTCAGCAACTCCTGAATTAAGTAAACTCTTTACCTCTGTGTTTCTCTATGATTTAGTCTCTCTCCATGCCAACTGCTTTCATTAGACACATTTTCTGATCCAGTTAACCAGCTAATTCTGAACTTAGAACTTTGTGGATATTGTTTCCTAACTTGGAACTCTTTTCTTCCCTCCTCCTCTTCTGTTGCCTGTGATTTACTCATTTTCTATGATTTACTCCTTTTTTAAGAGCTAGCTCCAAGCCCAACTCTTCCACTAAACCTTCTTTTATTACTAAAAACAACACATTTCTAGCAGCTGCCCTTGGTACTGAATTATGCTTTGTATACATTACCCAGTAATTTATAAATCTCACGTGGGAGGTCCAAGGGATGGGGGTGGAGATGGAAATTTTTTTTACATATAAGTCCAGGAAATGGAGCCAAACTTTAAAGGCTAAGAGACAACCAATCAGTCAGCAAGCAGGAGACACAAAAAATGAGTAAGAGGTGATAATGAATAAAACAAAAAGTAGAAAGTTATATATGAGCAAAATGGAGACTGATTATTGAATATCTGCTGGAATATTACTTTTACTCATGCTTTAATGTCCCTTGTGGAACTAAACATCTCAAGAGATTGTTTGCCAAATTTCGATCTCCCTCTACAAAGGCCAAACTAAGTTTTCCTTAGGTTCTCTTTGTAAACAAAGGCTAGTGATTGAAAATATTCTTGAGATGAGAGGATTAGGTTCTGCAGTGGTCCATGAATCCTCATTCTACCAACTATAGGCCTCTCTGTTGCTGAGGAAATTAGTCAAGATTCTTAGTTGTGAGTAACAGGAATACAACTCAAACTGGCTTAAAGAAGTGGGAGTTTATTGACTCATCAAACGAAGGATTCCTGTGGCTAATTTTTCACTAGAAGGAGGGTTCTGTTGTGAACATGCCAACAAATTTCCACTAAATCCAGAGCACAGGGTAGCCCACAACAAGTATTTGGCTTGCCTTGTTTAATCACTGGAATAGTCCATAGAGCTATGATGTGCAAAAATATTTTCTTCTAGGCTGGATACAGCAGGGTGTAATAGGAAACAGGGATGGACAGGTGGGAGATATATAGGGAAGGAAGATGCTGAAGCAGATCAGATCCCTGGCTCAAGAACTCATTTGCAAGTTGATGAGCTCTCATGGTATAAATGTGATAGGCTAGTATCCGAATGACTTCCCTTAGAGTGTAAAGTTTGATGGATGTAAACTTGAAATCTGCAGGATTTATCCGAAGAAAACCTGCCAGTCATCTTGTGTAGATTGAGACTTCTCTAGGTGTTCTGGATTTGAAATAAGAATGGTGGATGAGAGCAGAGAATGTGCGTGTATGTGGGGGTGGGAGGAAAAGGGAGAGGGAGAGTGAGAAATCCATGATTTTAGTAAAATGGTATATTCAAAGAGGAGTCATTACTGATTGGATCAAGACAACTTTGACTTGAGGAGGTACCTGTAAGAAGACAAAAAGCAATATCTGAGATGCTTTTGTAATGTACACTTTATGCATTTCATCTGATTATCAGTCTGGGATTGGTGGTGTTCAAGAAAGAGGTGGTTCTTGTCCTGAAGTGTTCTAAAAAAGGACCAACCAAAACAGTTGTAAAAACAGCTCTGCTGATTAAAGCACAGCTTAGTACTAGTAAAACTTCACACAGGGACTGGAGAATCCAGAGAGCCTGAATTCTCCTACCTGATCACTAGGGCTCCTCCCACCCTTGCTTGTAGAGAAATTCTATCCTTTTTTGGTATCTCTTTCTGGAGAATGAGGGAGAGATCTCTCTGCAGAGTCTGAGAAACCTAGTGACACCCTTCCCCGCCACTTTTTGTGTTTCATGGGACTCAGATATATAAATAAACTAAAAATAGGTCCTATAAGTAAGCTCTATGTTGTTTATTTCTTTACAGAAGGCTAGGACAGTTAACTTACACTCCTTGGTGCCAAACTCTTACATATCCAATTACTTGAATTACAGCCCACGTAAGCATATTTAAACCATTTAGAATCTGTTTACTTTACTTTCCTACAAAACTACACCCAATATGTGCCAACTCCATGGATAAGACAAACTCTGTAACTTATAAAAGACCCCAAACCACTGCCCTTCATAGCTCTCTAGCTCAGAGACTGCTGAGTGCCACCTCCTATACACATAAGCCCTATCTCTGATTCCCCTCTCCTCCAGGAGTTCCTTGCCTTCTTTTACATTCTGGGTGTTAACCCTGCACTGCTATTTCCAGAAGGTCTTCTCCTCCTTGAAGGTAGAGTGTTTCTCCCTTCATGCAACCCTGCCCAAGCACTGTAAAGCTTATTATTCAATTCTGACACTTCGTAGTCTTGTCTTTTCCTTAATCAACCCTAAAATCCCCAAACTCACTACAGACAACCCAACCTTTTCCCCAGGAATAAGTAGAAAAAATATCAGAGGTATTTGCCAACTTATATACCCTGAGTCCTACTGGTCAGAATGGATGTCTGACCACTCAAAATGGACACCAGCTATAAACAACTGATAGAGCAGTTCTGGTTGATCATCAACCTTGTATAAAAGTGTTTGAGGAAGGGGCTTCAGCTGGCTGGCTTAGACACATCTCTACTTTGATTGGGTGCTACCAGACAGTCAAATGGATTGGGTTTGTTTGCTTTTTTATCCATTCAAGATTGTTTTAAGTGCTTACAATGTATGGGGCACTGTCCTGAAGTTCCAACAACCATCGCTAATTGTAAAAGTCAGGACACTGTTGACTCATGAGATGAGACTTTGTAGGTCTAGCTGGGATTGTGTGCCTGTGAAATTCCTCTGGCAGAGGATCCCACAGGGAGTATAGCCTGCAGGACTGGGCCTTCTGGACAAGGAAAGTTGTGTTACAACAGTGGTTCTGGATCCCTAGAATATACAAGAGCTATCAACCAAGTTGTGGAGGGTGTAAGTCCACCAGGTCTTCTAGGATGCTTAGGTTCCAGAGGTTTGAACAGAAAATATACAGATAATGACTTCAGGTTTCTAGAATCACCTTTGTAGCTGTAATAGATCTTTTTTCCATTCTAGATAGTTTAGTTCTTCTGGGGATAATTGTGAAAAAAATAGCGTGCTAAATCAAGCTCCTTGTCTGGGAACTTCCTGGGTAAAACAGTTGCCTCTTTAACATTGGAGGAGTAAGTCTACTATAAATTGACTTCAGATTCTGGAACATTTCGACTGGATTAAAGGTAAGTAGCCCCTTCAGCTTCTTATACTGTAAATTTCTGCCATTCCTGGGTCCAGTTGAATCCAGGATCTTCCTATAGGTGGTGTTATGGGCTGAATTGTGTCCCATCACAAATCACATGTTGAAGCCCTAACCCCAAATATGACTGTGGAGAGATGGCCTTTAATGAAATAGGATCAAATGAGGTCATAAGGGTGTGGCCCTAATCCAATGGGACTGGTGTCTTTAGAGGAGGAACAAACACCAGAAATGTGCAAACACAGAGGAAAAGTCATGTGTGAGAACACAGTTTAGAACAAGGCTGTTTGCAAGCCAGGGAGAGAGGTTTCAGAAAAACCAAACATGCTGGCACCTTGATCTTGGACTTCCAGTCACCATAACTGTGAGAAAATAAATTTCTGTTGTTTAAGCCACTCAGTCTGTGGTATATTGTTACGACAGTCCTAGTAGGCTAAAACAAGTGAATCCACTTCTCAGTAGAAGGGTCAGATTTGCAATGTATATCAGAAATATATGTAAGAACTTTCTGAAGTATGCATCAAGGGAGATATGTAGTAGATTAGAAAGCTAAAGTTTCTTTTTTTTAATTTTAAAAATGTGGGGTACAAATGAAGGTTAGGTACACGTGTGGTCATCATATAGGTAAAGTGTGAGTATCTTCATTGATGTAATATGTTCCCTTCCCTGGCAGTGTCCCAGTACTGCCAATCACTTTCTAACGGTATTTTTTATTTTATATTTTGCATTTTTTATTTTTAAAATGTGGGGTACAATTCAGGGTTAGGTATACAAATGTTCATTATGCAGGTACCCTTGTTGATGAGGTGTGCCCCACCCTCCCCTGGCAGTTTCCCTCAACTGCCAATCCCACCCCCATCCCCTGGCAGTTTCCCACTACTGCCAATCCCTTTCTTATAGTATTATGACAATTGTTCAAGGTCTGCTTATGAGTGAGAACATAGGGTACTCTGTTCTTTGTTTCTGTGATAGATCTGAGTATGATTGACTCTAAATCCATCCAAGTTACTGTGAAGTCCATATGTTTATCCTTCTTTATGACTGCATAATATTCCACTGTGTATATGTACCACATTTTTTTTTACCCAGTTCAGCTTTGATGGGCAGCATGGTTAGTTCCATGTTTTTGCTATTGTGAATAGAGCTGCAACAAACATGTGTCTGAAGGTGTCTTTTTTGTAGAATGATTTTAGTTCCTCCTGGTATATTCCCAATAGGGAGATTGCTGGGTCATATGGAAGGTCAATTTCTTTTTTTTCTTTTTTTTTTTTGGAGTTGGAGTCTCACTCTGTCACCCAGACTGGAGTGCAGTGGCCTCTCCCGGCCACCGCAGCCTCGAACTCCTAGGCTCCGGATCCTTCCACCTCAGCCTTCCGAGTAGCTGGAATTACAGGTGCGCGCTACCACGCCTGGCTAATTTTTTGATTTATTGTAGAGATGAGGTCTCGCCTGCCCAGGCAGGTCTCGAACCCGCAGGCTCAAGCAATCCACTCACCTCAGCCTCCCAAAGGCACGGGATTACAGGCTGAGCCACCGAGCCCGGCTGGAAGGTCAATTTCTAGTTCTTTCAGAAATCGCCACACTGCTCTCCAAAGAGGCTGCACAAGATTGCAATCCCACAAGTAGGGTAAAAGTGTTCCTTTTTCTCTGCATCCTCATGGACATCTGTTGTTTGTTTTATTAATGATGGTCATTCTTATTGGGGTTAGGTGGTATCTCAGTGTGGTTTTGATTTACATTTCTCTGATGATTAGTGAGACTGAGCACTTTTTCATGTGTCTGTTGGCTGCCTATATATCTTCTTTTGATAAGTGTCTGTTCATGTCTTTTGACCACTTTTTAATGGGGCTGTTCGTTTTTTTCTTTTCAGCATGTTTGAGTTCCTTGTAGATCCTAGATGTTAGCCCTTTGTCAGATATACAGTTGGCAAATGTTTTTTCCCCTTCTGTGGGCTGTCTTTCTGCACTCTTGATAGTTTCTTTGGCTTTGCAGAAGCTTGTCACTTTGATGACGTCCCACTTGTCTGTCTTATTTCTTATGGTATGGACATTTAGGGTTTTGATCAGGAATTGGTTGTCAGTTCCAATTTCCATAAGGGAGTCTCCTGCATTTTCTAAGCTTCTTATAGTTTGAGGTTTTACGTTTAGGTCTTTGATCCATTTAGAGTTAATTTTTGTGTATGGTGATAGGCAGGAGTCCTGTTTCAATCATCTGCATGTGATCAGCCAGTTTTCCCAGCACCATTTACTGAATAGGTTCTCCTCTCCCCAGCGGTTGTTGTTGGAGGCTTTGTCAAAGATGAGTTGGCGGAGAAACTGAGACTTTGCATCCAGAATCTCTATCCTGTTCCATTGGTCTATGTGCATGTTTTTGTACCAACACCAGGCTGTTTTGATTACTATAATCTTGTAGAGTTTGAAGTCTGGAAGTCTGATACCTCCTGCTTTGTTTCTTTTGCTAAGTATTGTTTTGGCTATTCATGGTCATTTATGTTTCTGTATGAATTTCTGTATTGTCAATTCCAGGTCTGAGAAGAATGATGTTGGTAATTTAATAGGTATTGTGTTGAATCTGTAGATTGCCTTAGGTAGGATGGACATCTTCACAATGCTGATTCTTCCTATCCATGAGCATGGAATATTTTCCCATTTGTTTTGTCTTCTTGGATATATTTGAGCAATGTTTTGTAGTTCTCATTGTAAAGGTTTTCATGCTTCTGGTTAGGATGATGCTTAGATATTTCTTTTTTTGTGAGGTTATTGTGAATGGAATTGTACTTTTTATTTGGTTCTCTGCCTGCTTGCTGTTGGTGTATAAGAATGCAACTGTCTTTTTCCATTTATTTGATACCCCAAGACTTTGCCAAAGTCCTTTATCAGTACAGGCAGGTTTTTAACAGATTCTTTTGGATTTTCAAAGTATAGGATCATATCATCAGCAAAGAAGGGTAACTTAACTTCCTCTTTTCCTATTTGGACACCCCTGATTTCCTTCTCTTGTCTAATTACTCTAGCTAGGACTTCCAACACAATGTTGAGCAAGAGGGGTGAGAGTGGGCAGCCTTGTCTTGTTCCAGTTTTCAGGGGAAATGTTTCCAGTTTCTGTCCATTTAGCAATACTTTAGCTGTGGGTTTATCGTAGGTGGCACTTACTATTTTGAGATATGTTCCTTCTATATTTAGATGTTTGAGGGTTTTTATCAAGAAGATATGCTGGATTTTATCAAAAGTTTTTTCTGCATCTAATGAAATAATCATGTGGTTCTTGTTTTTACATCTGTTGATGTATTTAATTACATTTGTGGTCTTGTGAATGTTGAACCAGCCCTGCATCCTGGGGATGAAGCCAACTTGGTCATGGTGGATGATTTTTGAGATGTGTTTTTGGACTTGCTAGAATCTTATTGAGGATTTTTGCATCTATGTTCATATGGGATATTGGCCTGTGGTCCTCTTTTTTTGTTGGACCTTTACCGGGTTTGCGTGTCAGTGTGATGTTCGCTCATATAATGATTTGAGGAGAAGTTCATCTTTCTCAATTGCCTGGAATACTTTCAATAGGATTGGTGTCAGCTCTTCATTTATGTTTTGTAGAATTCTGCTGGAATGCCGTCTGGTCCCGGGCTTTTTTTTTTTTGTTGGTAGTTTTCTCATGACAGAGTCAATTTCCTGGGTTATTATTGGTCTATTTAGTGTTTTAATGTCTTCTTGTTTCAACCTGGGGAGGTTTTATGATGTCAGAAAGTCCTCCATTTCATTTAGATTATAATGTTTTTTCCCATATAGCTGTACATAATAATCTTTGATAATCTTTTGTATTTCTTCAGGGTCAATTGTGATTTGATCTTTTGTATTTCTGATTGTGTTTATTTGGGTTTTTTTTTTTTTTTCTCTTTTTCTTGGTCATTCTGGCTAGGAGTCCATCAATCTTGTTAATTCTTTCAAGGAAACAGTTTTTTGTTTTGTTGATGTTTTCTATGATAATTTTGTCTTCTATGTCCCACAATTGGGTTCTTATTTTGGTGATTTGAATTCTTCTGCAGGGTTTGGTGGTCTTCTCTTTCTAGCTCCTTTAGGTGATTTGTTAGGCTGTCAACTTGCGATCTTTCCATTTACTTTATGTGTGCTCGTAGAGATATAAATTCCCCTCTTTGAATTGTTTTCATGGCATCCTAGAGGTTTTGGTAAGATGTTTCTTCCATTTCATTTGTTTCCAGGAATCTTTTAATTTCTGCTTTGATTTCATTGTTGACCCAGTAGTTGTTCAGCATTATGCTGTTTAGTGTCCATGTCTTTGTGGGCTTTGGGGAAATGTTGTTGGTGTTGATATTTATTTTTATTCCACTGTGGTCTGAGAAGGTGCATGGCAATATTTCAACCTTATAGAATTTGTTTATGGTTGATTTATGGTCAAGGATGTGATCAGTCTTGGAATACATTCCATGTGGTGATGAGGAGAATGTATATTTTGTGGTTGTTGGGTGGAATAATCTGTAAATATCTATTAAGTCCATTTGGTTGAGTGTCAAGTTTAAGTTCTGGATCTCCTTGTTGATTTTTTGCCTTGATGATCTATCTAGGGCTGTTATTAGGGTATAATAGTGTTAGAGTCAATATCTCTTTTTAGTTTACTTAGTAGTTGCTTTATAAATGCTGGTGCTCCTGTGTTGGGTGCATATATGTTTAGGAGGGATATTTCTTGTTGATAGATTGAACCTTTTATCATTATGTGGTGTCTTTTTGTATCTTTTTAAATTTTTGGTAGCATAAAGGTTGTTTTGTCTGATATTAAGATCGTGACTCCTGCCTTCTTTTGAGATCTATTTGCCTGGGACTCATTTTCCATCCTTTAACTTTGAGTCTGTTTGTGTCCCTTATGGTGAGATGAGTTTCCTGTATGCAGTAAATAATTGGTTCATGGTTTCCTATCCCATTTACCATTCTGTGTCTCTTCAGTGGTGCATTTAGTCCATTCACATTCAAGCTGATTATTGAAATGTGATTTTTTATCCCTGTCATGAGGTTCTTATAAAGGTTTTTGTTTGTTTGTTTGTTTGCTTATTTTCTTTTGTCTTTGGGGTTGATGTATGTGTGTGTTTTAAAGTTTGGTGTTGTACTGTATTTTCTCTTGATTCTGTGCTCTGCTAATTCTCTTGGAAAGTGTGTGGTCATTCTTTTTTTTCTTTCTTCTGTGCTTAATACCTTTTTAGGTGTTTCCTATAGAACTGGTCTGGAAACTGCATAATCTCTTAGGGATTGGATTTCTGGGAAGGATTTTAATTCTCCATCACTGATGCAGCTGAGCTTGGCTGGGTTGGAAATTCTGGTTGAAATTGTTTATCTTTGAGACTTTGAATATTGGACTGCAGTCCCTTCTTGCTTGTAGTGTTTCTGCCAATAGGTCTGCTGCTATTCTGATTGGTTTCCCCCAGTAGGTAGTCTGACCTTTCTCTCTTGCTACCTTTTTTATGCCTACTTTGTGTAGGCAAAGTACTATGTATCTAGGGGTTGATCTTCTCATTTGATATCTTGTGGGGGTTTTCTGTATCTCTTGTGTTTGGCTGGCCACATCTCTGGTTAGATGGGGAAAGTTTTCTTGGATTACTTCCTGGATACATGCTCCAAGGTGTTCTCTATTTCCATTTCTTCTTCTGGGGTACCAATCAGGCATATTTTGGTCTTTTAATATAATTGCACATCTCTTGTAGGCTTTGTTCTTTTTTCCTGAGTTTTCTTTCTATGTTTTTTATAGATTTGGGTTAATTCCATGTTCCGGGCTTCAAGTTCTGAGATTCTTCCTTTGACTAGATTAATTCTGCTTTCATGTTTGTCATTGTGTCATTTATTTCCTGGATGAAATTTTTTATTGCCAAAATCTCTGTTAAAAGTTCTTTCAGTGTTGCAACTTGTCTTTCTTGAGTCTTATTCACTCTTTCCATCCATTCCCTAATCCCTGGGGTCAGTCATTAGTGACTTCCATTGTTTGGGCTCTGAGGTCTGATTTTTCAGAAGTTTTCTCTTTGGAATACTTGAAATTACCTGCAGTCTTTCTTTGGTTTTTCCTCATTTGTGACAGATCTTTTGCTTTTCTCTCTAGTTCTATTATTCAGTTTCAGTGGGAGAGGCTTTCCCTTCTGATGGTTTGCTCAGCCATCTATTCTTCCCTGATCTGGGCTCTGGATTTTTCTATTTTGAAACATGACTGTGGGTGGGAAGCTTTTCTGTCTCTTGTAGTTTTAAAAATTGAATGCAGTAGGGGATGGGAAACTAGGATTTGGAAACTACTTGCAAATTAACAATGTTCACTGATTGTAGTATGTGTTCCCTGAGACCCACACCCCACCACCACTCTATATGATGATGCAATGGGTACATGTATGTCTCCCTAAGTCCAAGATACAGTGACAGCAACAAGGAGCACAGAGAAAAATAGAATAAAATATGATGAACAAGAATTAAAAAACAAAAAGAAAACAAAAAGCACAGAACAATAAAAGCAAAGACCAAACAAAAAAATAATTGAACACACATACAGATATGTATAAACACCCCAAAACAAACTGGAATAACAACAAAGTGAAACAAAACAAACAACAACAACAGCCAAAAAATACAAGAAAACTGAACTCACACACACACACACACACACACACACACACACACACACACACACACACACACCTAGCACAAAATTGAGTGGAGGAGAAAAACAGAAAGATTGGAAAGCAAAACAAACAAAAACAAAAACAAAAAACAAAGGAATTCAGATAGAACCCTCTCACATATATTGACACACATCTTAAACTAAAAAAAGAAAAACAGAGAACAAAACAGACCAATAACAACAAAAAAACTGAAAGGTAGACAATCATTCACATACACACAGAAACAGAAAACAAAAGAAGAAAAAGAAAAAGAATAAAAAAGGGGGGATGCTGATCAAACTCTCACATACACAGTCGTGCACAAAGAAAAATATTTAAAATGGTGAACTAACAAACTGGCAAAAAATTTTAAAAAATTAAAAAGAAAAAAAAGAAAATCCTGCCCTCTTGTGGCAGACTCTATAATTGTTCCTCTCATCTGCTCTCTCCTTCAGAATTTCCACCTCTTTCTCTCTCTCCTCAGTGTCTGGAGCAGGGAAGGAGTAGTGACCATGGGGGTGGGTGGGGCTGCAGTCCTCCCCTCCCACTCTCATGTGGTCAGGGAGATCTCCTCCTGTGGTGAGGTACGGGATTGTTTCTTCCCCAGGTATGTACTCACAGGCAGTGCCCCAGCCAGGCCTATTCTGGAATAGAGTTCTCCTATTGCGACTGAGATCCAGAATCCGCCTGGGTTTATCCCTCTCAGTCATGACCTAACTGTGTGGGGCTGACATTCAGAGGATTGCTGGGGAAGAGGAGGTCTGGGTCAGCCCCGGACTCACCACTGATCTCTTTGGAGTTCTTCCTCATCCTTTTCTAGCTACACCCTTTGTCCTGTGGCTGGATCAGAGTAGGGAGTAGGGTGCCTGAGACTCAGCACTCGTCAGGTCCCTCCAACGTTTGTGCTTACAGGATATTCCCTCTGGGTCACAATCAATCCCTGTGTAGTTGATCTATCAGTCACAGAGATTGGCTCTGTGGTGAGCAAGTCAGAGCACTTTCTTGACCTGCCTTCAAGATGGTGGTGGGGTACCTCTCTTCTCCTCTCCGGTGGGACTCTGCCTCTGGGTTCCCAATGAAGCCCCTGCTGCCAGTGTCTGGTCAGGCACTGAAGTAGTGAGGCAAAGTCTGGAACCAGTAGTCTCTCCCTGCCATCTCTTCACTAGGAAAGCGTTTGTCCTTTAAAAAAAAGGTGCTTGGCTTCTGTGACCTGGGAAGCTCCAGAGACCAGGCAGGGAAGCTGAAGCACCAGCTGCTGCACAAGAAGGGTCCTGGTCACTTGCTCACAAGCCCCCACTTAGTCAGTCTCTCCCAGCATTTTCTTCCCAGGAAGGGTTTTGTTGATTTAAAAAAAAAAAAAGGTGCTCAGTTTCTCCATCTGGGGAATCGCTAGGGTCCAAGTTGAGCAGTTGTGGCACCAGCTATTGCACCAGGAGAGCCCTGGCCACTAGCTCCTAGCCCTCACTCAGTCAGTTGCTCACATGCCAACTGACTCACCAGAATGCACACAATATTTTTCTCTTATATATTATGATAAATATTCAGGGTCCACTTATGAGTGAGTACATGTGGTACACAGATCTTTGTTTCTGTGATAAATCACTGAGTATTATAGACTCTAATTCCATCCAGGTTGCTGCAAAGTTCATAATTTTGTTTTTCTTTATGGCTGCATAATAGTCCATCATGTAAATATATCACATTTTCTTTATCCAGTTCATTTTCAATGGGCAACGTAGTTGGTTCCATGTTTTTGCTGTTGTGAATGATCCTGCAATAAATATGCATGTATACATATCTTTATTATAAAGTGATTTGTGTTCCTTCATGTATATTCCCAGAAGGGGGATTGCTGGGCTGTATGGAAGGTCAATTTTCAGATGTTTTTAGAAATCGCCACACTGTTTTCTACAGAAGATGTACTAGTTTACATTCCCACCAACAGTGTAGAAGTGTTCCCTTTTTGCTGCATCCTCTCCAGCATCTGTTGTTTTTTTGAGTTATTGATGATGGCCATCCTAACTGGAGTTAGGTGGTATCTCAGTGTGGTTTTAATTTGCATTTCTTTGATGATTAGTGAGGCTGAGCATTGTTTCAAGTATCTTTTGGCTGCTTATATATCTTTTTCTGAGAAGTGTCTATTCATATATTTTGCCCATTTTTAAATAGGGTTGTTTGTTTTTTTCTTTTTGGCACATTTATGTTCCATCTATGCCTAGGTGTTCAAGGGCTTTCATCAGGAAGAAATGCTGGATTTTTATCAAAAGCTTTTTCTGTATCTAATGATATAATTATATGATTCTTGTTTTTACATCTGCTGATGTATTTAATTATGCTTATGGTCTTGTGGATTTTGAACTAGTCCTGCATCCTGGGGATGAAGCCTACTTGGTCATGGTGGATGATTTTTGAGATGTGTTTTTGAGTCTGGTTTGCTAGAATCTTGTTGAGAATTTTGGCATCTATGCTCATCAAGGATACTGGGCTTTAGTTTTTTTTCTTTGTTGGATTTTTACCTGGTTTGGGCATCCATGTGATATTAGCTTCATAAATTGATTTGAGGAGAGTTCTGTCTTTATTTGATTGCCTGGAATACTTTCAATAGAATTGGTATCAGGTCCTCTTTGCATATTTTGTAGAATTCTGCTGGAAAACCATCTGGTCCAGGGCTTTTGTGTGTGTGTGTGTGTGTGTGTGTGTGTGTGTGTGTGTGTGTAGTTTTCTTCTGACAAATTCAATTTCCTGGGTTGTTATTGGTCTATTTAAGGCCTCAATTTCTTCTTGTTTCAACCTTGGGAGGCTGTTGGCTGTCAGAAAGTTCTCCATTTCACTTAGGTTTTGAGTTTGTTTCTGTAAAAGTGTACACAGTAATCTCTGATAGTCTTTTGTATTTCTCTGGGATCAGTTGTGATTTGATCTTTTGTATTTCTGATTGTATTTATTTAGACTTGTTCTCTTTTTTTCTTGGTCAGTCTTGCTAAGGGTCCATCAATCTTGTTTATCCTTTCAAAGAACCAGCTTTTTGTCTTGTGGATTTTTTTCTATGATATTTTTGTCTTCTATGTCCCATATTTAGGCTTTTATTTTGGTGATCTGGATTCCTCTGCTGAAGTTAGGGTTTCAATGGTCTTGTCTTTCCAGCTGCTTTAGGTGACTTGTTAGACTGTTAACTTGTGATCTTACAATTTTCTTCATATGTGTTCATAGAGATATGAATTCCCCTCTTAGTATTGTTTTCATGGCATCCCAGAGGTTTTGGTAAGGTATTTCTTCATTTTAATTTGTTTTCAGGAGTCTTTTAATTTCTTCTTTGATTTAGGAAGTTACAGTTTCAAAAGCATAGTCTGTATGTTAAGTTTTCTGGATGTAAAGAACAGATAGATGCCCTCCCAAAAAAATCCAATAATCAAGGATCTTATGAATAAGGTGCAATCTTCAGGGAGCAGGAAGGATCCAGCAGCAGGGCACCTGGTCTTTAATGCTCCATCATCAGTGTGAATGAATTCGTCTTTGGTCTGTATTTCTCCTTTCCTATTTCAATAACATTATTTTCCACTAATCTACACAGTTTTCCCATTTCTATAAGTTCCATTAAACTAGCTGGCAGCCAGGCTCAGTGGCTCAGCCTGTAATCCCGTGCTTTGGGAGGCTGAGGTGAGTGGATTGCCTGAGCCTGTGTATTTGAGACCCACCTGGGCAACTTGGCGAGACCTCATCTCTACAATTAATCACAAAAGTTAGCCAGGTGTGGTAGCGCATGCCTGTAGTTCCAGCTACTGGAAGGCTGAGATGGAAGGATCGCCGGAGCCCAGCAGGTCGAGGCTGCAGTGACCGGGAGCAGCCACTGCACTCCAGACTGGGTGACAGAGTGAGACTCCAACTAAAAAAAAACCAAAAAAACTTTAGCTGGCAAATAACCCACTAATAGACCTGATCCTTCCTCAACTTTTGCTCCCATCAATCACTAGCCTATTTGTTCCATAATTCAGGGAAAAAATAGAGTTCTTGAGAGTTCTGGCAACCTTGGAGTTGTGGAGATCTGGACCAAAGAGTTCTCCAGCACTTTTGCCTCTCATCAGAAGTGGATCTAGCAGAACCACAGGACCTTGTTTCCTAAAAGCTAACAAGTGGGTTTTGTGTGAGAAAACAATCCGAGCCTCAGTCATTACACTATCACCATTTCTGTTGGTATCATCCATGTCTCTCAAGGCAAAAGAATGAGAGCCCAAGAACACTACTTTGGGTCACTAAATAATGTAATAGTTTGATTTTACACCAAGATAACATTGCTATTGAGCCAAGTCCATCTCTACCAAAGACGACTTCTGGAGGTTAGGTTCTGTGAATGAACTTTTTAGTGTAAAACTCAGATCCGGAGACTATGTCCCATCCCTCACCCCTCTCTGCAAGAGGTTGTGAAGACTATTCTCCATGAGGCTCTGGAATGTTGTTTGGACTTTGGAAAAGCTAAAAGGAATTACCCTCATATGAGAGTGTATGTTATATTCCCTGGAGATACAGCTTCGTTAAAGCTTAGCTTGGTCCCTTGAAGCCACTGCAGCAGGTTGAACCTTTGAAGGAGTGGGCATCCATCAGGTACTTTATTATGCATTCTGGAGATCAGAAGTACCTTTTGTTCTGACTTCACTAGGAACTGAGCTTCTCATGAGATTGGTCATATACATTAGAAACGGAGGCAGCACATCCCAGGTTTCTGAAGATTGTTTGGTAGTTATTGAGAGTGTGGCTAGTTGTGGCTCTGAACCTTGTTGGCAAGGGTAAGTTGTATGTGCATAGTCAACCTCACCAACGTGTTCCCTAGGTGTCTGGAAAGAGGTCTGTTTTCATCAAGAGGAGATTATCTTTAATAAGACCTTATTCCAGAGAACTAGAACATTCAGTACACTCACATACTTCTACACTTCACTGCTCCCATGCACCCCAGGGATGATGGGCAGTTGGAGTCAAATCTAGTCACCAGCCGTGGGATTGAGACAAATTAGACTGGATGACGAAAATGCAGAAATTAGAAAAAAAAAAAAAAAAGAATATTTGTCCAAGGGAATTCTCACCTGAGAAGAAAGGAGAATCAGAATAAAAAAATGGAGATAGAGAGTTTAAGCAGGTAGTGTAAAAAAACTGGACAAGTTGGGCAGTAGAGGCTTGGAAATGAGCAATGGTAGATAATGGGCAAGTATTATAATATTAAAAGTATTATACTGGATAAGTGCCCAGTAGGAGCTAAATATGTGAAAGTTAATATATTCTTGTAGCACTTTACATATTAGGGTAGGCTTTAATGCTGGGTCGGGGCAAGTCTTGAAATGGACGAAGCTGAAACAGACAACATTCATTACAAAGTCCCTGAAATCCTGTCAAACTTATAGTCAGCTACATAATTGAGTACTTATTTCATATCCAAGCTCTTTAAGAGTTGGTTTTACACCCTCACAGCATATGCCACAATCCACTAAGAACATAGTGGGTTGCACAAGAAATGTTTTTTGATTGATTGATGGATAGAGTCCCTTATTTAGAGACACTTCCATGTAATTGAACCGCTGTCTATTCATTTTATGTTTGCAAATATTTTTCCAAGTAAGTATTCAATCTGTTTCCCTTATATATCCAAGTTATGTATCTTATGCATATTTTCTTGCCTGCTTCATAATCCAAATACATTTCTCACTGTGTCTACTGCCCCGAGTGGGACAACAGGTGATGTTTCTGGCACTGAACTCCCCACTGATGCACCGGCCTGAACTTGAAGATGGAGAGTAGAATATGAAGACTACCTCTGGGGGGCGGGGAGCTATTTAATTTAGAGTTGTAGCCACAGCACAACTGAGCATCAGAAAATAATAGCAAAGGGATATGGAATGGACTTATGATGCATTTCTTTATCACATTGTATTTTTGAGAGAGTGACTTAGAAATTTTACTTTAGCCATTAGCAACATGCAGCAGTACTCAAACTATGTATCAGTTGACAAAAAAAAAAAGAAAAAAGAAAAAAAGAAATGCTGGTGATACAAACCTTGAATGATTGTGAGAGAACCTGAGAAGAGATGGAAAAAGTTTCACTCATAATTATGAGCTGGTTTGTCTTCTTCAGCAGTAGGAACACCCACATGTCTTGTGTCAAGGCCTCCCAGATTCAGTCGTTTGAAAGTCCTGAAAGCACATTCCTTATTTTTAGGTTAAAAGCTGTCATGAGTTCATTTAAAGCATAATTTTACATATGTAGGCTTTAGGGGAAAAAGAGCTGCATAATTGCAGCAAATATTTATAATTTCTGGCATGTTGTTTCTTTTTAAGGTCTGATTAATGACCAGTCTAGATCTGACTTCCTAAACTTTGATGGCTAGCACAGGAGGTCAAAAGATGATTCCCAAACTCCAGAAACTGGCTTCCCATGGATTCAAAGAGTAGAGAAGCTGCTTTGTTGGTTCCACAAAGTGTTGCTTTGGAGAACTCTCTTGTCTTAGCCATGAAACTCTGAGTCATAAACTTATTATCAACTTATTATTGACATTGGTGAAAAAAATGGAAAGGCTAATATTCAGAGTGGGATGTTGACTTCTGTTAAACAATTTAAAAGGTGGTCACATGGTTCTTGGAATAGTTTTTTTTTAAGTGAAGGGATTTGGGCTTTCTTCTGGTGAGTGTGGTAACACAAGTTTGTGGATTCTGGGACACACTGGAAGAAAAACATGGAAGAGGACTCCTCTCTAGGTACGAAAACAGATTCCAGGGGGCCAGGGAAATGAAGGACCAGTAGTATCTCTCTGTGACAGAATTGTAGATCAGCTGAAGGGGGAATTAAATTATTTGAGGAAAACATAATCTTGAGACAATGGACTATCCTGCAGTTTACTCTTTGGTTGCATGATCTTTCTTTGCATATCAGAAGGCAACTGATGTACTTCCCACCACACACACACACACACACACACACACTAAGATTTATTTTAAGGAATTGGCAATTGTAGAGGCCGGTAAGTTTGGTGTCTGGAGGGCAGGTCAGCAGGCCAGCAGCTTGGCAGGAGTTAACACTGCTGTCTTGAGGCAGAATTTCTTCCCCAGGAAACCTCAACTTTTGCTTTTAAGGTCTTCCAAATGATTGAATGAGGCCCATTACCATTATTGAGGGAAATCTCCCTTTCTTAAAGTCATCTGATTGTAAATATTAGCCATACCTATAACATATCTCACAGCAACACCTAGATTGGTGTTTGATTAAATAATTGAGTACTATAGCCTAGCCAAACTGATACACAAAACTAGCTAACACAGGTATTAATATTCATGCTCAAATAATTTATGGTACTGATCATTTTTTGGTCTTCAATTATATTCTGCCTACTGTCATCTTTACAGGCCAGATCTTTCTACCTACTCTCCTCCTGGAGGTCCGACTCCTATATTTTAAGAACTTTTGCTGAATAATGTGTTCTATTTTGCATTTAAAATTCTTCTTGCTATTGGAAGTATTACCCAAAATTCACTAGCACATTAGGTCTGTTTCTTCAGGAAATAGTCTATAATAACTCCTAGCCCTGACATTTTCCTAAATTCAAACTGATAGCTTAGTCTGAACCCATTATTTATTCATTCATTTAATCCTTCATTTATCAAGAATGATTTTTAGTACTGACTGTATGTAAATACACTATCCTATAAGTCCTGATGCCTATATAAGGCTGAATAAGACATTTATATTCTTTTTATTTCCTACATTACAATTTAGCTGACCACAGAGAAACAGATTTACCACTATTCTACTCACTTTCAAAGACTTTTAAATCTTCCTGCACTTTATCCCCAATGACTGAGTTTTCTATAATCTGGAAGATATCAGTATTGTCTGCAAGCATGAGGATTTCATTGGAAGCTCCCTTTTCCTAGATCATTTATAAACATGCCCTGACTTTGATCCCCTAGGACGTTTAGTACTTAAATTTATCTTTCTAAAGAAAAACATATTTATTCCTACACTTTATTATTTAAGTTAGCTTTCTCCTTATAAATGAATGTGCCTTCAAGCCCATTGTGACTTTTTTTTAGCAAAATTTTTACTGAGGTATAACATACATGCAGAAAAAGGATTATGCGATAAATTTGCACCAAGAGAACACACCCATGTAACCATCACCCAGCTCAAGAAATAGTTGTCAGCACTCCTTCAAGTCTTCTTCATCTTCAATCTGCACTTCACACTCTTTTTTTTTTGAATTGGAGTTTCATTCTGTCACCCAGGCTGGAGTGCAGTGGCACACTCATGGCTACCTCAGTGTCAACCTGCTTGCTCAGACGATCCTTCCACTTCAGCCTTCCAAGTAGCTGGAACTACAGTTGTGTACCACCGTGCCCGGCTAATTTTTTGACTTATTGTAAAGATGAGGTCTCGCCAAATTGCCCGGGCGGGTCTTGAACCTTTGGGCTCAGGCAATCCCCTCACCTCGGCCTCCTAAAGTGCTGGGATTACAGGCTCGAGTCACCACACCTGGCCTGCACTCCACACTCTTGAAAGTAAACAGTAGCTTTCTGATATCATAATTGATTAGTTTTGCCTTATCTTCGCTGTATATAAATGGAATTATCCAGTGTGGGATTTTCAGTCTGATTTCTTCCTTTATTATATCTGAGAGATAAGATGTTGCTAAACTCATGTTGTTTGGAGTAGCAGCAACTGGTAATCCTCAATAGAGTATCACACTGCTTATACAAACACAATTTATTTGTCCTTTCTTCTGTTAATGAGCATTTGGGCTGTTCTCCTTTTGAGAATTAATAATTTTATTTTGTTTGTTAGGTACAGACATTTCATGTTTTCCTCTCTCATTTTTGTTAAGTGCATTTTTCTGGAAGTTAGTTCATTTCATCCAAATTGTTTAATTAATTGATGGATAATAGTTTATAATTTATTTATAAACTATCTTCTTAAAAATTTTATGATTTAAAAAAAGTCCTAGAATTTAAGAAGTTACATCCTTCCAACAACAACCACTGGGGAGAGGAGAACCTATTCAGTAAATGGTGCTGGGAAAACTGGCTGATCACATGTAGAATGATTGAAACAGGACACCTACCTATCACCATACACAAAAATTAACTCTAAAGGGATCAAAGACCTAAATGTAAAACCTCAAACTATAAGAATCTTAGAAAATGCATGAGACACTCTTATGGAAATTGGAACTGGCAACCAATTTCTGATCAGAACCCCAAGCACCCATACCATAAGACATAGGATAGACAAGTGGGACCTCATCAAACTCAAAAGCAAGGCAAAAGAAACCATCAAGAGAGCAGGGAGACAACCCACAGAATGGGAAAAAATGTTTGCCAACTGTGTATCTGACAAAGGCCTAACATCTAGGATCTACAAGGAACTCAAACGTGTGGAAAGAGAAAAAACAAACAGCCCAATTAAAACATGGGCAAAAAACATGAATAGACGCATCTCAAAATAAGAGATACCTGCAGCCAACAGATACATGAATAAGTGCTCAGTCTCACTAATCATCAGAGAAATGCAAATCAAAACCACATTGAGATACCACCTAACCTCAGTAAGAATGGCCATCATTAACAAAACAAACAACAGCAGGTGCTTTCAAAGATACGGAGAGAAAGGAACGCTTCTACCCAGCTGATGGGAATGCAAACTAGGGCAAACTCTTTGGAAGACAGTGTAGCAATTTTTGAAAGAACTAGAAATTAACCTTCTATATAATCCAGCAATCCCCCTATTGGGTAAATACCTAGAGAAACTCAAGTCATTCTACCAAAAAGATACCTGTGCATGCATATTTGTTGCAGCTCTATTCACAGTAGCAAAAACTGGAACCAACAATGCTGCCCAACAAAGCTGGACTGGATAAAAAAAAAAATGAGGTACGTATACACAACAGAATATTATGTAGCCATAAAGAAGGACAAACATATGGACTTTGCAGTAACTTGAATGGATTTAGAGTCTATAAGACTCAGTGATCTATCACAGAAACAAAGAACAGAGTACCATATGTTCTCACTCATAAGCGGACCTTGAACAATTATCATAATACTATAAGAAAGGAATTGGCAGTAGTGGGAAACTGCCAGGGGAGAGGAGGTGAGATTGGCAGTTGAGGGAAACTGCCAGGGAAGAGTGGGGCACACCTCATCAACAAGGGTACCTGCATAATGAACATTTGTATACCTAACCCTGAATTGTACCCCACATCTTAAAAAACAAATGAACGAATGAACAAACAAACAAAAAAGACTGCAGGGCAGGAAGAAAAAAAAAAAGAAAAGAAGAAACATCTTTTTTGAATACTGACATTAATTAATGGGACATTCTCTTTGTTCTTGATCAGTCTTATTACCATGTTTATAATTTTTAAAATCATTTTATAGTCAATGATCAAGCATAGTTTCTTTTATTTTTCTGTATTTTATACTTATTTCCTCCCTCATTAATATCTGCTTTTATCTTTGGTTCTAATTTACTGTTCTTTTTTAGAGTTGCATACTTTGCTCATTGATTTCAGCCTCTCTTCTTTAAAAAATATATTTGTAAGACTTCAATTTTCCTCTAAGCATAGATTTAGCCTCATCCCAAGTCAGTTCAGTTTAGATAATTTTTAAATTTTCTTTGCAATTTCTTCTTTGATCATGAGTTACATAGAAGTATATTGATTTAATTTAAAAATATTTGGAAATTATATAGTTTTTTTTTTTTTTTTTGCTATTGACCTCTAGCTTAATTTTTATTTTTCTTCTCCTTTGAGGTTACTATTACATGTTTGTTAGTTTATCTCCCTGAATATCCCAGATGTCTGTATCTCTTTCAGTGTTCCTTGCATTTTTGTTCTTCATTCTATTAACCTATCTTCTAATTCTTTTATTTACTCTTTAGCTGAGTCAAATTTGCTTTTAAATTCATCAGTTGAATTCCTATTTTCAATTATATATTTTAGATCTAGAATTTCCATTAGATTATTTTTATAGATTATAGTTCTTGGTGAAAATTTCTATTTTGTTTTCTATTTTCCTGCCTTAATTTATTAGCTATTTAAAAATTCTTGTTTGGTAATATTTGTGTTACCTATGGCTCTATTTTTATTGTCCATCCTCCTCTTTCCTTCCAATTTCTTATTGTGCTTGTTAAATTTTGATGGAATGCTGGACATTTTGCATAAAAACTTTTAGAGACTATGTTTTCTTTTACTAGAGCCCATTTATTCAGTTTTCTGGCAGACAGCAAAAGTATAAGCCAATCATCTCAATTCAAGCAGGAGCAGAGGTAATTTTAGGTAATTTTCAGCCTTTCTGAGGCTTGGTTTATCTCAGATTCACACTTACTTCTACAATGTAGCAACTGAGACACCAATCTTTACTGGTGTCCTTTCTTGGGTCTTGATTTCCTATTCTTGTCTCCTATACACTGTGAGATTTCCAAAAATTTTACTCTGTTTTTCAGTTGCTTTCTCTTTGGTTTCTTAGTTTCTTGCCTTTCCCATTTGATCAGCAAATGTGCCAACCATTACAAAATGTGAACTTATTTTTTTTGATCCTCCCTTATCTCAGGAGGGTAGCCCTTTGTAACTCTAGCTGTTTTCTCCCTAGTTCCATGAGATGGCTAGAAATTCTACTGGCTTCTCCATCATCAAGTAGGAAATCTTCTACCTGACTTCTTATCCTATCTGGGCCAAGAGTTGGCAAACTTTCTGAGGAGAAAAAAGTATGTGGAATATGAATTTATATCAGTGGGGTTTTCATCTCTCCAAGATTAAGTCCCCTCAACTTCTGGTTACCTTATCAGCTGCCTGAACTGGAAGTGAAAACCTTTTATTAATATAACCTTTGCTATCAAATGTTGAAAAATATCCAGAAAGATCATATATCCTGTAATTGTTTCATTCTAATGAAGTTGTTTATAAATGCATACTCAAAAAAACAGATATTGGAATTTAGCTCCTGTATCTAGCTATATATATATGCTCACTCTGTCACCCAGGCTGAAGTGCTGTGGTGTGATTATAGCGCACTGCAGTCTTAAATTCGTAGGCTCAGGTGATCCTCCTGCCTCAGCCTCCTGAGTAGCTGGGACTGTAGGTATATACCACCATACCAGGCTAAGTTTTTAAAAAAAATTTTTTGTAGAGATGGGGTCTTATTTTGTCACTTAGACTGGTGTCAAACTCCTGGCCTTAAGTAAGCCTCTTGAAGTGCTGGATTAGAGGGATGAGCCACCACGCCTAGCCTGTAGCAATAATTTAAATACTTTCTGAACATTTCCTAACTTTCAGTCATGAAAGAAAGGTAGATAAAAAGCATAATTTCCCCAACCATTTACACAGAAAAAGAAGACATAATGAGATTAACATAGGGATAATTTCATGTTTCCATAGCGATTTGCTACGAATAAAATCTTAGCTTTTATGTTTATTTCTTACAACACTTATTTGGGAAAGAAGTTAGATGAATTCTAGAATTAGGGTAGAAGATTGTTATGCGGCCAAATTAAAAATTAGTAGGAGAGTTTTTTGTTTTGGCAAGAACTTCTTCACTGCTAAATAATTAAAAAAAAAAAAAAAAAACTTTTTGCAAGGCACTGTCTCTTGTAGGAAAATTCTTGGGCTTAGACACAGATCCTGGCAAATAGATGGTCTCAGGAGATATCTTCTGGATGTGTCACTCTAGGGAAGTCTCCCTACCCTCAGTGACTCTCGATGTTATCGTGTATAAAATGGAGAGGATAGACCCCACTGTGATTTCCTCACGAGATTTTAGTTAGGATTGAAAGAAATAGTGTGCATAATGTAATCTGAAAACGACATAGACATAGGCGATATTGTTTATTTGACTCAGATATTCAAAGTTTCAGGTAGTTTCTGAGCCCTGAACCCTTGATCCGAACTTATCTGTCTATTCTATTTTAGAGTATGTGAGATTATTGCTTCTCTAAATCCAAAAGAGTAAACAAAAGCTTTCCTGCAACCAAATTTTACAATTAAATCCAAGATAAGCAAAGCTCCATTCTGCGGCTTCCTGCTGTCTTCTTACTCCTGATGCCCCTGATTACAATGAACAGTTTGTATCTGTAATCCTTTTAACCTCTCCTTGCTTGATTTTGTGTCCCTATGCGTCTCTGCCAGCTGTGTAGTCTATACTCCTCCTGCGTAAATTAAATGGGTTAAACTGCATAGGTATCTTTGGAACCCAGTTTAGATATTAGTCTCAGTTCCAGCTAATAGAACTCAATTATATTAACATGGTGAAGTCTTTTTCTACTCTTCTCCTGAACTGAAGGAGCATAAGTACAAAACAGGGAGCACCCCCTGGCATTCCCATCACCTGAGTTTTCTTTTTCAGTATGTCTAAGCATAATTTTGCTTGTACAAGGCTAGCTGTTTCCCCCTACTCCCTGGATGATTTTGGTCCATTTTCAACTCTCATTCTTTCTTTGGCATTGAGAGTAGTTAGTCATTTGTGCATCAGTGAGAAGAGGGATTTAGTGAATAGGAAGACCATAGACTTTTCCTCTTTGGTCCTTCCTTCCTTGACAAAGTAAATCCCACTGAAAAACAGCACTAATAGAGCATGACGGTTTGAAGAATAGAGCACTAACTGTTGACATTTCTGTTGTCAAGCTAGGTATTATGCTGTGATAAAGAAAAGACACATTTTAAAAAGAGACGATCTCTGTGGCATTAGGTTTATTAGAGCAATATCATTGTCATTGTCCTCGATTCCCCAGTACACTTAAGGACCCATCAATATTTCCATTAAAAAATCCCATTTGCTATCATTTAAAAGTAGCCTGGCTATGTCAGATCATTTAAACTGAAATTATAGATCAATTATTTTTAGGTTTATTATTGAACGTCAAGGGTGGTTAAATTCACTGAATTGGTAGGGGTTGAATAATCTCTGATCTAGAAGAAAATGGTCAGTGTAAAGACAGGATATTGTGCGGGTCCTAGGGAGATGAGACATTTAACTCACTATAACATGAATCACTGTTAGTTATCCATGTGTATCAATGAAAGAATAGATTTACTTCTTCAAGATTGGGATCAGAAATGACCCAAAATAACCTTAGTTCCTCATTTATAAGATATGAGAACTAATTGCTGACTAGATACAATAAAAAGAGGCAACCCCCTCTCTCTCGGCTTCAGGAATGATATGGCCATCTGTTGGGCACTCTGTGTACCACATCATGTTTGGTAATAAGCACAGCAGCTCCACAAGTTAGACTTACCGTATTTTACAGATGAGGAAACTGAGACTTCAAGAGGTTAAAACATTTTCCAAGTTAAGCAACTAATAAATTGTTTAGAGCTCTTGGACTAGAAAACCCTCAGTTTTCTTGTGTATCACTGCCACATACAAGGTAATTTTTTTTTCAGTGAAATCTACTACCAGCCACCCATAGTTTCTCTATTCTATTTGACCATTGGGAGAGGCTGTCCATGTTGAAGCTGCTTTCTGCTTCTGTCTCAAACTATCACTATGTGGCTATCGTAAAAAAGACATTGTCTTTTTTAAGATTCCATGGTTGAATCTAGGCTGGCAAAATTTAAAGTTGGCCTATTTTTTTAAACTCCTTCGTTAATTTGGTTGAAACACTTTAATTGCCACCCATCATGCATGCAAATGTCCTTTTCCCACATCCAACCTAAGATACGTATTATTGCCTTTTTATATTTTTACCAGTCTGATTCTTTTACAGTGATGTCTCTTGTTAAAACATCAACCTCACCACTAGTGAATTTCACTCTCTTTTCAGCATATCATTTGGATTGCTGCTCTGTGAATTGTCTAGTCATGTTTTTTATCTTATGTTTTCTCTCTGATAGGACTATTTGTCTTTTATTTTGGTTATATTTTAATTTAAAATTTGTTGAAAAATTCATTGGTCCCATTGGATCTATGTTAATTAAGTACATATGTGCCAGATGTCACTAAATCAGACCACAAATTGTAGTGGTAAACCTTGAGGAAAATTGTTCTGGAGACTGTTGCACATCTTTCTTTGGCATGTTCTCAAAAAGTGGGATTCTCGGCATTCTGAGCGGTCACATAACTGGTGTTAGTGTTCTGTTTTTTTCTTTTTCAGGTCCTATATACTATTAGGGTAAGTTTTATTGTAAACAATGGTAAATTTAAATCCTTATTGAGATAAGCCTTTTCTCTTCCTAAAAACCACAACAGGGCCTTGCTATCGTGTCTCCTCTATGGTTTTTAAAAGTTGTTTGTGGTAGGCATATGCACACGAATTATAGCTTAAGCATCATCTATAATAAAACTGGCATAATACCTACTCACGTCAGTGATATTTACGTGATTTTTCACATCACAGTGATACTATTTGAAACCAATTAAATGGAATTCAAATCAGTATTCTTTTCCCATTGGAAAGCATATGTCTTTTCATTGAAGACTATTTTCTTGCTAAAATGGATGTTTTACCTCTAAGCTATTGAAATGTTTTGTTTTTTATCTTGTAAATAAAAGAAATTTCTTTTAGTATTCCAACACTGAAATAAAATTTATACTTGCTTTTCAAAAAATAAGATCTTCAGGCTGAAAGCAAATAAGGTTAATTTCAGAGACTATCACTGAATATGAATGGTTTTATCCATATGGGTATAATATAAAGTTTGCTACCATTATATTTAAAGACCTTATGGAAATTATTTTATGCTTTTAGCACGATTCTAATACTGAATATTTCCCAGAGAGTTATTTTTTCTCTTGTTCTAGATTCAAATATGTTTGGGGAACTTGATTTTCTTCATGTGTTTTTGTGTTTCTTGGAAAATAAAGATTAGATTAGATTTAAGTTTCTTGTTTTCTGTGAGACCATTTGAGCAATGATGTAATAGCATGGATTTTCATCCTTTCTAGGGTTTTTATGGACCCTTTGAATAATAACAATCTTACCCCCCAAAAACCAACAAAAGTAAAAATGATATCTGATATATTGAATGTATCTGCTGTTTCTCAGGTAGTATTCTAAACATTTAACATGGGTTATCCCATTTAATTGTCACATGGGCTATGGGTACCCTTTTATTACCAATTTTACAGGGCATTCTGGCCTTAGAGCGGCTAAGGAATTTGCCCAAGGCCATACAGCTGTTAAGTATTAGTGCTCTGGGTTTGTTTGTTTGTTTCAGGACCAATATACTGTTAGGGCAAGTCTTATTGTAAACAATGGTGAATTTAAATCCTCATTACATTATCTTTTTGATAACTTTGTTAATAATGTGTACTGATCATCATCCATTTTACCTTTTATTGAGGCTGTAAAAAAACTCCTACCAGGAGAAACTGATGTCTTTGTAGGAAAATTTTTATCTGCCCTCATGTATTGACAGTTAATTTAGTTCTAATAAGTAATATTCATAAGCCTACAAATCCAGGCATAGTGACTTCCCTGGAATTTATCATAGCTGCTGGAAGTGGACTTGTGAATGAAGATCCCACTATGCCCGCAAGAGAGCATTCTCTCTCTTCCCTCTGTCTGCTTCCATGACTCAATGGGATGTGCCCATAGGTGCTGAGGTAGAGACCTCGTGGAAATCAGTTTGACAAATATTGTTTTATTTTTTCCTTGATCTTGTGAAATATAACATACATGCAAAAAGTGCATAAGTTAGAAATATAAAATTAATGAATAATTACAAAGAAATAGCTGTGTAATAAATACTATGATCTACAAGAAGAATAATGCCTGCTCTCCAGAATCACTTCTATTACAACATTCCTCTTCCCCCTAGAGGTTATCACTATTCTGACTTTCATAGTAGTTGATTCCTTGCTTTTCTTTCTAGTTTTATTACCTTTGTATGCATCTATAATCAGTGTTGTTAGTTGAATCTCTTTTTGAGCCTTATAGAAAAGGAATCATACACTATGAATTCTTGCTTTAACAAAACTTTTTATGTATCTTGCCTTTTTCCCCAATGTTAAGTTTGCAAAATTATCCACATTGTATGGATAGCTGTGCTTTTTCATAATTTGTGCTATATAGTTTTTCATTGCACCAATGAATAAATTCCATAATTTATCCATTTGTGCTGGATTATGCTATGTCAGCTTGGTTAAACTAGTAACTATGTTTTCCAAAATTCCCTTCCCTGTGGGATTCTGAGTTAGAGTTAGCCAAAAGGAGATGTTTGGAAGTAATAAATAAAGTAGCCACTGTGGTTCTCTGTAAGTTTCATGGTGATAAGGATGTGTTGATAGACACAGAGATGTTCAGTGAATTCTAATTTGTTCATGTTCTTTTTCTCTTTGTGCATCTTTTCTTCTTGACTCTTCGTCCCATAGACCAACACAACCCTGGCTGTGGACCCACAGAGGTGGTAACTACCTGGAGGCAGCATCTTCCTATAGGCACCTCCTTGAGGTTTCCCTTCCTCCATCCACTTCAGTTCAGCTAATAACTGACTGGTTAGTGACTGGTTAGTGACTTTTTCACTGATCCTCCAACTCCCTCTTCTGGATCTTTTTCCTTTAGCTTTTACTATAGTTGTTTAAGGTCAAAGTTCTATAATAAGTTCCTTTTTTCCAGTCATGGATCCCTGACCTATATGTCACTCAACAGCTGATGCTCATTCATATTGTTTTCAGCTTGAAACTATTATGAATGAGGTTGCTTCTCATAGTTGTATCCTGAACAAGTTTATTCAGACAAAGGCAGATCCAAGATTTTTGGAGTCTGATGATTTTACAATTTGGGTGACTCTCCTTAAAACACACAAATACACTCACTTAAAAAATGTGAATGCAAAATTAAGTACAAAGTCTTAGAGGGGAATCCACTCCAGTGAAATGCCTTGAAGTTTAAATTTGGTTAGCTTCATGGTAAAATTGTTATTTCTCTTAGGTATCTAACCAAAAGTTAATTGTTCAGTTCTAAGATATGTATATATTTACCTTTTTTGAATAAAACCAAATCATATTTCAAAGTGGTTAGATCAGTTTGTACTCCTATTAACAGTATACGAGTTTTTGTTTTTCCACATTCTTGCTAACACTTGGTACTGTCAGAATTGTTAATTTTTGCCAGTGTGGTGGGGATGTATTGGTGTCTCATTGAGGTAACTCACTGATTGCCAATGAGGTTGAGCAACTTTTCATACTGTCTTAGTTGGGCTCCCCAAAAAACAGAGCTTGAAGTCAAGGCTAAGTGCTCTTACTAGTAGGGGGCATAACTCAAGAGAGCAGCACTGAGGGGCCAAGAGAGTGAAGCAGAAAATAAGAAACAGCTAACTCAAGGATGACACCTCTGTTATCAAATGTAAACGATTGCTTGATCTTGGGAGACTCTTCTGAGAGACTGTATGAAGAATTGTTTCTAATGAAAATCTGTGGGTAATAGTTTTAGGAGGGACACAAATCATGAAGAAGGAAGAAGAATTTATTCTTTGGCTCCTGTTTCCCACTGGTCAAAGATTCACCCCAGGGGACATTGATTCCCTTTATATCTCTGGGCTGTGCACACATGGGTGCTAAGTCATCCTAACTATCAAATGGGAAGGCCCTGGGGGAGGAGGTGAGAGGTACTTGGCATGTGTTTGAAGTTAGGTGCCATGGTGCTTGCATGAATTTTGTCAGAGTTTCTTTGGAATTGGAGTCCTGCCAGTGGTTGGGCTGGAGCAAATATCCAGATGTTGTGGAGACAGTTAAGACCAAAAAGATTTGACATGGTGTGTATGAAATATGTATACATTAATTGACCATTGAGTTTTCTTCTTTTGTGAAATATCTGTTCACTTTTTTTGGTCTATATTTCTGTTGGATTATCTGCTATTTATTTGTAGAAATTCTTTATATATTCCGGATATTAGTGTTTGAGGTAGATGCTTTACAGATAAGTATAATCTCTGGATTGTCTTTAACTTTTTATGGTGTCCTTTTACAAAGAAGCGATCTGAACTTTAATGTAATCAAATCTTCCAGTCTTTTCAGGTTACTACTTTTTGGTTTCTTATTTGAGAAAGAATTTCCAACCTCTGAAGATATAAAGATGATCACTTATATTACTTTCTAAAAGCTTTAAAATTTTATTGTTCACACTTAGAATTGATTTTTGTACTTGATATGAGATTTGAATGCCTGTATGGTTATCCCATGTTACCAGCACATTTTATTTTAAAAAATATTTATTACCCAGTGCTCTACAAGACCATCTTTGTCATAAATCAAGGTTTTATAAATGTATATGAATGTTCCTTGGTTCCCCTTTGAGTAATTTGTTTATCCCAGTGCCAACAACCTATTAATTACTATATTTTAAATAAATTTTGATTATCGGATAGAGCATGTTTTCCCACCTTGTACATCTTCTGGAGTAGTTTGACTACTCTTTTATCTGTGAATTTCCATGAGCTTGTTAAGTTCCACAATAAATCTCTTGGGATTTTGATTAAGATTTTTTTGAATTTATTAATTAATTTGGGAGAACTGACAAATTTACCACATTGTGTCTTTCAAAATATGAATACTGAAATCTCTCCATTCATTTAGGTCTTCTTTAATGTTTTAAATTAGTCTTATTATTTCTTTAAGGAGAAAAGGGAGTTTTTTTCCTAAAAGGAAAGGGGAATTCTTATAATCTTTTGTTAAATGTATTCCAAGTTATCTCATTTTTTTATGCTATTTAAAGTGATATTTTATTTTATTCCATATTCTATTTCTGTTATACAGATATGAAATTATTGTTTTATATTGATCTTGTATTCTGACAATTTGTTAAGCTAATTACATTAAAATTATTCACATAGTTTTTTGGGTGTACACATTTTATCATTTGCTAATAATAACCTTCTTTTCCCCCTCATGTACTGGATGATACTTCCAGACCAATGCTGAAAAGAAAAGATTTTCAATTTTATTGTATCAAATTTTTTTTGTATTTATTGAGCTAGTCATATGATTTTTCTTCTTTAATCTGTTAAGGGAGTAAATTGCATTGATTGACTTTCCGATATTCAAGCTATCATATATTCCTCCGATGAACTTAACTTAGTCCTGGTGTATTATCCTCTTTGTATATTGCTCTATGGGTATTCAGTTAGCTGATGTTTTATTTTGGAATTTTTAATCTGTGTTTATGACTGATATTTCTTTTAATTTTCCTTTTCTATGCACTATTTATAAGATTTTGGTATCAAGGTTATGCTAGTCTCTGAAAACCAGTTAAAAAGTGGTTCTTCTTTTCCTGTTTTCCGGGATAGCTTATATACATTTAGAATTATTTTCTCTTTCGATGTTTGGCATATCTTAATGGTGTGGTCATTTGAACTTGGAGTTTTATTTGTGGAAAAGTGATTCTGAATCAACAATTTTATGGACCAGGTCAGTATGATATTTTAAATCTTGTTATTCGCATGAGATGGAAAATAGACATAGGTCAACTAGTATGGACATTTGGTTGCTCAAATGAACCAGCTGTAAATAAATAATATAGCTCTACAAATGCTTACAGGATTAATATCAGTCCTGCTTATCAGATTACTCTGGGTTTCTATTTTTGTGTATAAGTTATATTTTCTAGGTATTTGTCAATTTTGCTTAAATTTTTAGTTGATTGGTATACAGTTATCTATTACTTTTTTAAACATTTCAGTGATAGAACCAGACAAATATCAAACATGTTTGAGGAGGTATATGTTGTTTTGATGGTGCCAAAAGGTAAAATCTCTGTAGTAAAAAGCCAGTGCTTAAGGCAGATGAAAATTTTCTGTGAAAGTTGGGTACACTCTCCAGAATATTTTTACTTCGCTTTCCTTATGTCTATGTCAGTTGAAGTGGCAATTTCTAAAATGTAGATGTAGTCATGTATGCCCTTGTTAAAACATAACTTGATTCCCCAAACTACAACAGTGGTACTGTTCTCAAAGTATGACCTGGACATCCCTGGAGACCTTTGAGGCTCTTTCAGGGGATCTGAAAGGTCAAGCTATTTTTATAATAATTCTAAAATTGTATTTATATTATTCACTCACATTCTCTCATGAATGTATAGTGGAATTTTCCAGTGTCTCCATGATATCTCAACAGACAAAACAGACACAAACAGAGAGAAAAATTCAGCTATTTTTTCACTAAGCCAGACATCAGTGAGATTTACAAAAATAGAAAACTAAATTTTTTCTATTTTTTTAGAAAAATAGTTATTTTTCTGTTAAAGTATTTATTGCATCACGTAATGGGTTTATTATCTTTATAATGAATTAATATATGCATATCTCAAGTAATACCCTGTTTTAATTTTTAATGTGATACATATTAATAAGTATAACCCATATAATCAGAAGCTCTTTGTGATCTTCAGTTGTTTTTAAGAATAGAAAGAGATGCTGAGACCTGAAAGTCTCTGCTGAGAACCATTGGCTTACACAATAAAATCCATGTTCTTCAGCAAGATAGGCAAGGCCCTGCTTGATCTGGTTCTGCTCACCCTCCAACACTAATCCCTCCACTAGAACTTGTACAGAAATACCTGCAGTTTCTCTGAACTTTTGCTCTTGCTAGTTCATCTACACAGGATATCTTATCCTCTTTGTTATCCTTTTAGACTATTGCTCATCTTCTCAAGGACTTGCTCAGGAGTTTTCTTTGTGTGAAACTCTGCATGAGCTCACCACACTCCCTCACCCCTGACCCTCACTCCCATGCTTCTTTCCTTGCATCACTTGTACCTCATACATCTGTAGAGTGACACATCACACTGCAATTTCCAATCCATAATACACTACTATATTATGTAAGCTTTCTTTAAGTGAATTTGGAACAGCAAGTCTGTTCTATTTAGACTTTGTGTTAATCTGTGTGAGCTGCAGTTGGAACAGAGTGATTGGCAGCGATGCTCGTTATTCTTCTATCACCACATGGCACTCATTTTCTAGAGCTTTGGATTCCCACTGTGTTTGTGTTTACCCTGTTGTAAGATTCGTGCATGGTATTGTGACTTCGTGTAGAGTCAGGACAGAACTATTCTAATACTGGGGAGTGGAGTAGGTAGAATAGTATGTGTCCAATGAATCTTAAGTGAATGAGTTGGTAAATAGTTGGATAAATGAATGAAAGTAAGAAGAAATAATGAGAGATTTAAACTTTATGAAAACATCAACTTCAGACTTTAAATTTTTTTCTTTTACAGAGGAGTGGTTCTTGCTCTGTTGCCCAGGCTGGAGTGCTGTAGCGCTATCATAGCTCACTGCAGCCTCAAACTCCTGGGCTCAAGCAATCTTCCCATCTTAGCGTCCTAAGGCACTGGGATTACAAGTGTTAGCCACTGAGTCTGGCCCAGACTTTAATTTTTAAAATCTTGCCGAGTGCATCAGATATACAATAACTAAATAGATAGTCACTTAAAGAGAATTTCTAAAGATTTTCAACTCAAAATATTGATTGTTTCCAAAGGGCTTGAGGGAGTTTAGGAGCTCAAATCCCTCTCAGGGCCAGGAGTTTTTTAAGGGGTTGTTTATTTTGTTTTGAGTAGAATGTGTTATTTGTGAAAGTGGAATTATTTTTTTAAAAGAATATTCAAAATATTTACATCATGTTTTACTCATTCTTTGATGTAATGTTGATTTTGGGAAATTTCCTTCAAGAAGCTCAGAAACCTGTTATGGTTCTTACTCAGTGGGTACCTGTATTAGCCTCACAGGTCTTAATACAACAGAAGTGGTTAGAATGCACAAGAAACTATTGTTGGCATATCTTGAAAAGCCATCTTAAGTATTTAAGCATGTGAATTGCTAGAATTTTAAAGGATAAAAATGTATTTAATTTTCACCCCCAATCCCCATTTCACAATCTCAAAAATGATCAATTTTTAATGGTAGCATTCTGGCTTCCCTTTTATTTTTTGTCTACTTAGAAGGCTATGTTTATTCTAACCCTCATTAAATAAGTTTTCAATTCAAAATTCTGTACTGCCTTACTAAACTAAAGTCTAACCCCCCTGTGGTTACATAAAGCAAGATTTGGGAAAGTGATTATTTTTCTTGGTACTGACACACCCGAATGATTTGCCTTAGTGGTTATTATTGCTATAGAAGAAGGTAGAGAGAAGGAAAACTGTTGGAAAATACATTGTAGAGTAAGATACTCAGCAGCAGTGTGTATAGGAGGGCTTTCAAAATGAATTGCAGAATTCCAAACACAGTCCTGCCCCTCTCGCAAAGTCCAGCTAACCACATAATCCTTTTGGAGAGTCTCCTTGACATATAAATTGAATGACATATTTGAATTCTACATGATTCTTTTTCTAAAACCTAATTAAAATAAATTCCCTGGCATTTTGCTGCTGTTAGAAAAGATGATGCTGTAAGATGTTTCAGTCATTAGCAATATGTTCACTGGATTAAAAACAAATTTCTGTATAATATTGTAATGATTAGTGAATTTGTGATAATCTAAGCAATTATTAGGGAACAAAGCCTACCCTGACTCAGTATCTTGATTATTTGTTGATGACATCTGAAAATGGGGATGTCAGGAGGCAATATTGTATTGTTTGTGTTAATTTATTTTATTTATGTAAATTTCATGCTTCTAAGTATTTCACAGATTTGAATACTGGTTAATTGTGTAACCAGTGAAGACAGAAAATTGAGAATAAAAAGTAAATGAGCCGGGCTCGGTGGCTCAGCCTATCATCCCAGCGCTTTGGGAGGCTGAGGTGAGTGGATTGCCTGGGCCCGCAGGTTCGACACCTGCCTGGCCAACTTGGCGAGACCTCATCTCTACAATAAATCAAAAATTAAACGGGCATGGTAGCGCATGCCTGTAGTTCCAGCTACTTGGAAGGCTAAGGTGGAAGGATAGCCAGAGCCCAGCAGGTCGAGGCTACAGTGGCCGGGAGTGGCCACTGCACTCCAGTCTGGGTGACAGAGTGAGACTCCAACTCAAAAAAAAAAAAAAGTAAATGACAATATAAACACACTAAAAGTTTTCTTTAAAAATCTCAGCTTTTAAGGTTAGTAAGTTTCTTATAATTTTAATTAGACTTATTTTGATTTCTAAAATAAGAATGATAGTTAAATGTTCTTGTAAAGTTAGCTGAGTTGGAGGTTATGTTAGTTCATAATGAAAGAAACTTTTAAGTTATTAAATGTGAACTATACTATAAAAATTATTTGTGGGGCTCAAACTTTTTACTTGAAAATACTAAAAAGGTCTTTGCATTCAAGCAATTTTTCACCTTATATTATGAGGATGTATTCTTTTGAGATAATTTTGGTATTTTCTTTCATGTACTTGCTGTTCCCCTGATTGCTTCATAGTTTTTTCTAACAGATGGGGAAGTAAACACGCAATATTAGGTTATAAGAGAGCGTAGTTTAAAACCATGGCTAGAAATAGAGGTAACTTTGCTTATGTCTTTGCACACAATTTATATTTAACTAAGCTGTGCAGGGTGCAAGAGTTTTGCAAAAACTTGTAATGTGAAGTTAACAATTTAATAGATGTGAAACCTGAGCTTTGTTCCCACAGTGAGAGAACACTAATTTATAGAGGTTTGAGACATGCTTGCATTGACAGATATTGTCCCTCATCATTTTAAAAAAACACCCTGAGATACTTAGTGCTTTAAATGAACCTTTAGTAGAAGCAATGTGATTGTAAGTGTGTTGACTTGGGCTGGCTTTACTGGAACTTTGTCTCCTGGCTAAGCCAATGGGGCATGGGGAAGCCCGGAGTTGGGGATGGTGGATGTTGAGTATGGTTTAGGGTCCCTACTCTGTGGCAGATTTGTTCAAAGTATAGTGAGGGGTCGGCAATCCAAATGTCAGTGTCTTTGAGCCTGTAGCAAGTACTAGCTTGACCCTGGCTGACTGTTGAGGACAGGTGTGAGGTAAAGTAATTGGTGTAGTTAGTGAAACAAGAAGTGTCCAGAAAGAGGAGATAAGGAGATGAGAGGCTGTTATCACTGCTATTCTGGGTGGTCTATACAGGGAAACTCAGAACCATGGTTTGTGTGTAGCTGGAGCTTCCTGAGATGCAGTTTGGTCTTTAGAAAGGTCTAAGCAGTATGTCAAGGTTTTAGCTAAGTAAGCTGCGGTTCAGCTCTAATCCCATTTAAGGACTTAGAGTACTGAGTAGAAGCAGAGTCATAAGAGCTGGGTAAATAGGCTTGGGAGGGAGATAGCAGCAGCTTTACCAACTTACCCCAAATATGAGTCACATCTACTCTTGGCCAGCAGGACGGATTTCAGACAGGTATTGCTGGAGTTTCTCACTGCTTGAAAGTAAGCAAGAGGGAGGATGGAATTTCAGGTTTCCTCTTAAAATGTCAGTTCTTGTAGTTTTATTTATTTTGATTCAGCATAATATAAGAAAAAGCCTAACTTTTTGGCCCAATTTTTTTTTTACAGTTTCATTCATTCACATGACAGATATTGATTCATCATTTATTGTGCCCTTTTATAAAAAAAAAATTCTTACAAGGCTTATAAGTATTTAAAAGTAAACTTCATAGGTTATTACCTGTCTCTCTCTATCAAAATATTCTGGAAGACAGTTGAGGTTAAAATCTCATCCTTTAATTTTTTTGTTCATCTTTTAAGTGTCTTGAAAATCTCATTTTAATTAGATCGATACATATTGCCTTTGGGGAGTCTATACTACAGCTTAGTGGGGGAGATGGAAAACTATCTTATGCAATTTCAAAGTGGAGGACTTAATGAGGGAATGTGATGTCACATAGGAGAATGTACTTCCGAGGCCCAGCAGGTATCAGGAACTTGCCACGAGGGAGAAGTTCTTACTCGGTCTTCTCTGAGTGTTCTGTGTGGGATGTTCTCCATCTTTGGCAAACTCCTACTCACCTTTAAGTCTGGGATTAAAGTTTACCTTCTTGGTGATGTCTTCCCACTCCTGCAGGCAGACATCCTTGTACAGCTCTTGTAGGGGCTCACACAGCCTGTCACAGTGTGCTATTGTCTCTGTGTGTCTGTGGTCTCCACCCCTGGACTGAAAGGCAGTGAGGACAAGGACACTGGCTTTCTGATTTTCATTTTCCCAGGGCTGAGTACAGGATCTGGGCAGAAAAACAAAGGTAGACTGAAACAAGAAATGAGTTTTTGTCTGCTCAGACTGCTATAACAAACTACCATGGACTGGGTGACTTATAATCAACAGAAATTTATTTCTCCCAGTTCTAGAGACAGGGAAGTTCACAATTAGGGTGCCAACATATTCTGTGTCTAGTGAGGGCTACTTCCTTGTTCACAGGTAGTGCCCTCTAGCTGGGTCCTCCCATGCTGGAATGGGTGAGGGATCTTTCTCAAGACTCTTTTATAAGGGCACTAATCTCATTCATGAGGGCCCCACTCTCATGGCCTATCCATTTCTCAAAGACTCCACCTCCCAACACTCTCACATTGGGTTTAAAGATTTCAATGTATGAATTTTGGGGGCACACAAACATTTAGACTATAGCAGATTTTGCAAAGAACATTTCTAGTCACTGTTGATCTGAAAAAAGTCCACCGTGTCATACACTGTCTCAGGTTCTTGGCTAGAATGAAGGTTCTTTTCATTATTTAAATCAGGTAGTCAGAAATCACAATTTACTGGCTTTCTATATAGCTGAAAATGACATTATCATTGAATCCATATGATACCTGCTTGTGAACGGGTGATTTATTCTGGAATTGGTACTAGCAAGCTGAACACATGAAACAGAAAATATACTGTACTTGGAAACTCTTCTCCTTTGAAAAAAGAAATCCTAGGAAATTGATGGAAAGAAATACTACTAGAAAGAAGTAAAGTCACATTAGCACCAGGATTCCTTTGTGGACTATATAAGAATAAATAGAAAGAAATACCTTTTCAAAAAACTGATAGCAATGTGGCATTGTAGATAAGATGGACCTGAAAAAAAAAATCAAGGGTGCCAGCTCAACAACTTACAGTGTGGTCTTCCCATCAAATGCTAAAGATTCCTTGGAAATGGGAATGGTATAGAGACTTGCTGAATATATCTACCAAGAGCCAGATTTTAGGAGAGCAGTCTCCTTTAAGCTCATGAAAATTCCATAAATTAAGTACTATAATTTTCATTTGTATTTCTTTGGAGCTTACAGAGGTAAATAAGCCCAAGGTACCAGAAATCAAACCCAAGTCTCTCTGACATCAAAATCCATCATCCCATTGATATAAGATGGAAAAACAAAACAAAAAAGTCACTTCTCCCAGTCTGCCTCCCCCCAAACTTCCACACGATCATACTGATTATGTGTATTGAAACAACTTCAGATAAGTGAGATAATAAGGTCAGAGTTACTCTTATAATTTATTTGGATTGAAATATGTAAATATCGGGATATAAGTGGAAGGTGTATGGGATTGTTAAAGTATCTAAAGATCAAGTTAGCCTACCCAATGGTTATGAATGCAGCACATATTCAGATCTATGTGTGGTGAGATGTTTTAGTGGATTCAATATATTAAAAGTCCCCATTCTCTTCTTCACCATCTCTTGGTTTTCTTTGTGCCTACGGTTTCACACAGCAGTGATTTACCATCACCAGATACTTTGCTCACTGTTTGCCTCTTAAGTTGTTGTATAAGTTAAGTTAGGTTGTAATTTTAAATAATGCACATAGGCTAAGTATGGCAGTAATTCTGACATTTTTTTTTACCCTTTCTGTAGGCCAGGGGTTAGAAAATTATAGCCCATAAGCCAAATTCCACCAGCTGTCTCTTTGGATGGCCTGCAAAGAATGGTTTTTAATCATTTTTAAATGGTTGACAAAAATTCCAAATGATAATATTTTGTAAAATATGGGAATTATATGAAGTTCAAATTTCAGTGTCCATAAAGTTTTACTGAAACACAGCCACATTTATTTGTTTGTGTGTCATTCATGGCCATGGCTACTTTCATGCTATGATGGTGGAAATTGAGATAGAGACCCTAGGATACTCGAGGTCCAAAATATTTATTATCTGTATTATTTATAGAAAACCTTACCCACCTCTGTTCTAGGCAGTAATGAGGTACTTATTCAAAGATGCATGGCTATGCATATGAAATCAGCCCACTGGATATTTGAAACTTAGTGTCGGGTGTATGAGAAGAGTCACTCTTCAAATGTGTACCTAAAGGCATGAGGAGGAAAAATATATGAAAAGAGAGTGTATGAGATTTAAAAAAATGTTTTTATGTTAAAGATATGGAGTACAATTCAGGGTAGGTATACAAATGTTCATTATGCAGGTTTCCTTGTTGATGAGGTGTGCCCCTCTCTCCTGGCAGTTTCCCACTGCTGCCAATTCCGCCCCCCTCCCCTGGCAGTTTCCTGCTACTGCCAATTCTTTTCTTATAGTGTTACCATGATTATTCAAGTTCTGCTTATGAGTGAGAACATGTGGTACTCAGGTCTTTGTTTCTGTGATAGGTCACTCAATATTATAGACTCTAAGTCCATTTAAGTTGCTGCAAAGTTCATAATTTTGTCCTTCCTTGTGGCTGCATAGTATTCCATTGTGCATATGTACCACATTTTTTTCATCCAGTTCTCTTTCAATGGACAGCATAGTTGGTTCCATGTTTTTGCTGTTGTGAATAATTCTGCAATAAACATGCGTGTGCAGGTACCTTTTTCACAGAGTGATTTAAGTTCCTCTGTGTAGATTCCCAGTAGGAAGATTGTGGGGTTGTAAAGAAATTTGATTTTTTAGGGATCGCCACACTGTTTTCCACAGAGGCTGTACTAGTTTACGCTCTCACCAACAATGTAGAAGTGTTCTCTTTTCCCTGCGTTCTCTCCAACATCTGTTGTTTTTTGTGTTATTGATGATGATCATCCTGAATAGTTAGATGGTATCTCATTGTGGTTTTAATTTGCATTTTTTCTTTGATGACTAGTGAGGCTGAGCATTTTTCATGTATCTGTTGGCTGTTTGTATGTCTTCTTTTGAGAAGTGTCTATTCATATATTTGGGGGCTGTTTGTTTTTTTCTTTTTGGCATGTTTGAGTTCCTTGTAGATCCTAGATGTTAGGACTCTGTCAGGTATACAGTTGGCAAATATTTTTTCCCAGTTTGTGGGCTGTCTCCCTGCTCTCTTGATGGTTTCTATGACTTTGCAGAAACTTGTCAGTTTGGTGAGATCCCACTTGTCTATCTTATCTCTTATGGCATGGGAGCTTGAGGTTTTAATCAGGAATTGGTGTACCTTAGAAAATGCAGGAGACACCCTTATGGAAATTCGGACTGGCAACTAATTCCTGATCAAAATCCCAAGTGTATGAGATTTAAGGTGGTAACCTATGTCTAGACAGCCTGGAAAATGAAAAGAAGGACAACGTGTTTCAATCAGTCTGGCTTACATATGGACTACTTAGTCTTGGTATAAACAACACAAAACAAAGGTCAATTTTCACTGTTGTTTTCCTGTCACTAACATGGTGTGTGAAAGTATATGATTACCTGTGCATTTGCTTAAAAGGGCCTTTTTATGTCTCTCATGATGTTCATTAGATTTACTTTCCTGTGAAAACACCACATCAACATCTCTTTCATAGTTACTTTATTTGTAATAGCCCCTGTACCTGCTATACCTTTCTGTGTTTGGGAGAAGGACTTAACTTCCAGGCCCAAGCAGCTCTGCTTATCTCTATCTCTTTGAAGAAAAGACCTTAGAGGGAAGGATATTCTGATCAAGAGCCTGCTACCCATGATATTGCCTGTTTTCTGAGCGGCACTTCCCACCCACCTATCATTACAGAAATACACTCAACTGTTAATTTCCTGGAAGATTCAAATGCTCCTTCTTCAAGGTCATCTCAAAGGAGAGTTTAAAGAGCATCTCTCTCCCCCTCCCTTCCCTTGTAAAATATGTATATTTACAAGAGCATGCATAAATGGTCACCAGGGAAGATAAGCTATCAGAGAGTTGGGAGATGTCTTTCCTCATACAGTTCACACATCACTGAAACAGATAAAACTGGTTTTGTACCTAGCCTCCAAATACACTGTTAAGGACTATGTCCTGAAAATTGATCTATACCACTACGATAAAATTCAGAGCATCTCTTTCATAAATATCTAACAGTGGCATCAACAGCTGCTGTTCCTGCCTGGCTCACGGGGACTGCACTCGAGCAGGCAGAGAGCGGCCTGCAGCTCATTGCCTCTGTGTGTACCATGGCTGTCGTTGTTGACTTAATTAAACATGAGGTTGAGTGCAGTACCACGTAAGACTCAGTTTACAGTTATTAAAGTCAGTTGCCTGACTGCCCATGGGATGTGAGATTAAATCTCTGTTTAATTTTAATAATAATAATGGAATCCAGAATTCACCACTTGTCATTTTCCAAATGCTATGTGCAATCTTTTTTCCAAGCCTGCTTCCTGTGGCCCTGAGTGCTGCACGTGTTATTGTCAGGCATTGTAACACATTAAAAGCCGATGGGGCTGCAGGATTTCTTTGTTCTGTCTTATAGTACTAATGCCATTTGAAAAGTCAATGAATCCTGGTATCTAGAGTTAGATATAAAGACCTCACTTGGAAGTACCATAAGGGACATCTGTGAAAAACAGAGGTAATAGAGTAGATAAGAATTAAGCAAGCATAAGGTCAGTTCCTAAATACTAAGTCTTAACTGGCTAGTAGATAAAACTTGATTGGGCAAATATGGAAAAATGTGAGGAATGTGAATCAGTCTTTAAGTGGTTATATATTACCCTGAGATTGAATCAGAAGCTTGGCATATTATAGGTATTAAATAAATACTTATTAAATAATAAAGTGAGGGGTAATGAGCAATTATCTTGGAGCCAGAAGATGTGGGCATGAGACTGTGTTCTGGCATTCACAATATCCACCAGCTAAGGCAAAGAACTCAATCTCAGTTTGGTTTACACGAAGGAAAGACTAGGTTTCTTTTACTCTAAAGTAGAGAAATATCTGCTTCCCAAGATATTGGGATGATCTGAATTGGATAATTAATGTGGAAGTACTTTGTAAACTTGTATAAATTTTGTCATGTATGGTTATCTTTTATTGCTTCCTATGGATTGATAATTTAAATAAGTGTTTTGTTTTGATTTGTTTTGTGTTTGAGTTGGGGTCTCACTCTATCTCCCAGGCTGGAGTGCAGTGGCAGGATTATAGTTTACCACAGCTTTGACCTCCTGGACTCAAGTGATCCTCCTGCCTCAGTCTCCCAAGTTACCATGCTTGGCTAATTTTTTGATTTTTTTTTTAAGACAAGGTCTCACTATGTTGCCCAAGCTGGTCTCGAACTCCTGGGCTCCTGCCTCAGCCTCCCAAAGTGCTGGAACTACAGGTGTGAGTCACCACTCCAGGTCTAAATAAGTGTTAAGAAGGGTCAAGAATACAAGATAATGGATAGATTCTTATTAATTAAAAAATTGGACATTTGAAAGAAAGACATCATGTAAATTATATCATGAATTTATTAACATAAAACAAAGATTGAGTATCATGAGACCTAAAACCTAGTACTGGTTTGCTACTCCTTAAGTATATGATTTTTGGCAAGTTCCTCATTTTCCTTCCTTTGATCAAGAGACTGGACTGAGTGATTTTGAAAAGTCTTTTCCAGTTCTATGATTCAGTGATGCAGATCTCAGCAGACTCAAGAGCATATCAAGTTCTCTGTTCTTAAATCCATTTGCATGTGTTTCTGTACGCTTCAGAGTCTTATTTTGTTCCTGCATGAAATATTAACTCACCCCTTAAAGGAGCTCCAAGAGTTCCTGAGTGGGATTGGAAGAGAAAGAAGCATTGGGAAAGTACAAAACAAGTTATTGGGTTTTGTGTGGCCCATCACTTTGCAGAATTGAATTTTTAAACGCAATTGGAAGTTTCCAGTGAGCTTTCTGAGATACTTCCCTCAACTCTCTCCTTTCCTTTTCTTTCTATTGTTAGGTGATTCACAGAAGAGAAGTGGCATCTGACAGCAGGAACGTCTGATATGTGGGGATCTTGCCAGTGATTCCCTCTGGGCTCCTTATTCTGGTTGAGCCATGAACAGAAATCTCTCTGGTGGTCACAGCTCATGGGGACTTTGTTTACCCTTCAGTGACAGATGATTTGTGATGAGCCAAAGGGGGCTGAAATCTTGACTTCAGCAAATGGCAGTTAGTCAAGCATTTTCTGGAGGAAAATGACCTTGGATCTTTAACGTTGGCGAGAGGGTGTTGTGGTGATGTTGGCAAACTGATCACTGCTGTTTTTCTCACTCTTGCCATGGAAGTGAGTTTTTAAAGCCTTAAATTTGCATTTCAAAATTGTTCTGGTGTTTGAATGTCTTCGGTAATCTCCTTACTCATTAGGAAGAGAAAACTTGCATATATAGAGGAAAAGAAAGGGACTGATGGTTTATTGTACATGTTTAGAAAAAAATGCTACTTATGTCTAAAATAATTAGATTTCTAAAAATTTCCCTGATGAGGGCTTTTCTCTTATTTACTACTACTACTACCACCACCACTACCAGTGCTATTATTTACATAAAACGACTTGGAGATCATATGCATCCATCTTCACATGATCCCATTTTTGTTTATTGGACCTCTTTCTGCAAAGCAACTTGAGTCCTTTGGCTCTTTCTTGAGAGGGGTTAAAAGTGAAATAAACAATGGTGCTCCAGGATGGGAAAAAATAAAAACCGAGATAAAACACAACTATCATATCTCATTTAGGGTTCTCTCTGAAGCCTCTTTTATCTAGAATTCACTAATGCTACCCGAGGCCTGTGGTCTTATTTAATATTAGCCAGTAATAAAGAGCCCTTCAGCTAAATATGGTCGTATTCCACTATTAACTGCAGCTCTTGAAGCAGTCATCGAAGGAAGGGGAGTCGGAATCCTTCAATGTCAAGATGTTTAGAGGCACTCTAGCATCAATCAAGATGCACGTTCGCTAAGTGCCTGCTTTCATTTACATGAAATATTCATACAGCATTCCGTTTTGCTTTTCTCTCTCCTAATCATCACTTTTCCGAAGAAGCTACAATCATCTCAGTTAGGGGAGGGTGTTATGGGACGTGCTGTACCTTTCAAAGTCAGGCTTCCTGCAGATAGCTAGTTCTGTAATGAGACAGCAGACTGCATAGACCACCAAAGGTCTCCCTCACAGAGGCTGGCCTTGTTATCGTGTACTATTCATCTTCAAGTATACAACTTAGTGCAAATGAAAGTAATTAATTAACCATAACAAACCCGTCAAAAAGCTATTTCGGATTTTGACAGAAAAAAAATTAACATTTGCTTTAAGTGGAAAACAAAAATCGTCTAGCCCTGAAAATTCAGAAGCAATTCTATTTATGTGAGCGTTCCCATTATTACTCTCCCTTAATTACATGATAAGTAGCATTTAAATTAATTTTCAGTTCTTTTGACTTATATTAATTGTATGATGCTTTTAGAGTTGATACAAGTGTTTTGAAAAGCACTAAGGTGGGGAAATGTGTCCTTATATAAATAATTTCAAAAGTAGGCATAGTATATTTTTGGTCATCTAAATAGTGATTAAGAGTACATGGTAGTTAGGGGGTCCCTTCCTCCCTCCCTTCCTTCCTCCCTCCCTTCTTTTCTGCCTCCCACCCTCCCTCCCTCTCTTCTTTTCTCTTTTGTTCTTTCCTTCTTCCAAAATAGTGATTTTGTTGTGTAATGCTGGATATTGTCCCTTAAATATTAAAGTAGGCCTGAGGAATGACATTTGTATGATACAGCCCTTTGGAATGAAACACCAGTGATGTACTCGTTTGCTTATAATTTTAGGACTCTCACATATGCCGATTTTCCTGATGCATACAGAAAAGAGTTAACAATCTGTGTAAGAATTCTGAGCCATTATTCTAGAAATTTACATTTATTTCAAAACATTTTTCTGTGCTTTATTCATTTCTCTTTGTCTATCCAGGTCTGAATGCCTCACAGGGAGATACAGGAGTTGGTCCCTGCTTGTGAAAATATATTTTGCAAATAAATTTTTACATTAAAAGACAAATGCCAGGTTAATTATTAAAGTCTAATGACAGTGAGAATAAACGTGCAATGTTTTTGCTTTAAGTGCTGCATTTTTAACAGACGGCATTTCATAATCAGTGCAAACCAGAAAGACACTCATTTTTAAAGTCAGAAATGTTAATGGCCCTGAAATAGTTTATTTTTCTCATCTGCTTAACTTCTCATACTCATATAGACTAAAATAGTAACCCAAGTGTTGGTGAGGTTGCTTTTCATTTAGGTAGGCAGTTTTTTGCTTTAGAATGCAATGCCAAAATTATAGCTGATTGCCAAGAAATGGAAAATAAATGTCAAATTGGGAAAACCCTGGGAAAATTTCTCAAATTTTAACGCTATCTTTATGAATTTTAATACACAATTTTAAGCGTATTTGTTTACTTTTTGACCCATTTGAATCAGAGTCATCTTTTAAAGTTATATTTCCCTAAATAACAAAAAAATATCCTAAAGATTATATTTTAAGAAAAATATCAAAATTTCAATGATCTGTACTCTTATGGATTCAAATGTGGATAATATAAAACAATTGGAAACAATTCAGGTCAATGATCTTTAGTTACCTTAAGTAAAGAAACAACCATACTTAGTTATGCATAAAGTACAATTGTGATTTTCCAAAGTAAAAAGAAATGCTATATACGAAAATGTTGAAAAATCTTTTTTTAATGACAAGGTGCCTAGCAACTTTGCTCCAAACTGAAGGAAAAAGAAGAGTTTTAATACATTTTCAGGGTACTATTTACTATATGATCACTGTTCATAAATAAACAAGTGGGGTAAAAAATGGAGAGGGTTGGTTACCAGGAGCTTTACAGGAACTTTAGTTTTAAATGCTATTTTGTGGCTACGTTTTTTCTTTATTCTTGGATAAAAGTTTTTTCATTCTCTTTGCTATTTAAACTTGTTAACAACTTGAAAATGTTTAATCTTTGTTTTTACTTTAAAAGTACTTTTCTAAGAAAAAGAAACAGAGTAATAAAAATTGATATTTCAAGCTGCAACAAAAGTTGCCATGAGAATTGTAAACAGGACACAATTTGGGGGTAATTTTAAAAGATGCTGCAACTTGGTTTATAAAGAACATGCCATGGGGTTTAAGATCTGATATATTAAACATTCAAATGCAAACAATGATTCTAGAATAAGCACCTTCTAAACATTAACAAGTTGCCAGGCATGTTAACACCCACAGTTCCACCCATCTTGAATAAATTTAAAGCCATTTAGAGCAGTGGAATTGCAGTATTTTGTAAAACTGAGTCATAAGTGGCACAATCCATTATTTCGTCCCCCTTTTGCCCCCCAAATGTGACTTTTAAAGTTGTTTTGCTTCTACTTTATGGTCTCACATTATTATGCACGTATTTAAAGATTTCAAGTAACTAACACAAAATAGGTCATTTCCCTTTTCACTTTACCCACATAAAATGTGGGTTGTCTCAAGTTTCAAGTTTGAAACTGCTGAAGTTTGAGGGGCCCGAGTCAGATGTAAACCATCATACCTGTGGGGTATCTTTAATCCCTGCAAGCAGTGGGAAATTATGTACATTGTTAGCTTTTGATCATGACAGTGGTTTTGACTACAACTCTCTAGACAGACATAAAAGAAATTGTTCTCCCTTGTTCTGTTTCCTACAGGAGTCTGAAATTGGGAAATACTGTATTACTAGCTCTGAAGTTCAGGGTGGGTTTGGTGGAAGTAAATTTTCATGTATGGAAGGAGAAGTGTATATGTGAATAATGACTTCTGCTACAGTTTTATTGCAAGATGGATAGGCTATTGGTGAAGAATGAATGTCTGTGTTTTCCTTTTCAAATATGGTGATTATTACTTTATTTGAAAATTGTTCAGTTTCTTGGCTTGGAGTAAGAACTGAATTTAAGGCACTAGTAGCCATTAATAAATAAATGACTTTCCATGTGGCAACACACATGAGGGCTAACCAAAATGTAATGACTGCTATTTCAAATTAATGTCATTCCAATCCCATCCCATCACCTTAGAGACTTAATGATGTTGGTTTCTTGAAAGGCCCTCTTTATAATCTACCCTTACAGTCTGTTCCAAATTTTTCTTGCTTTTTTTATAAAGGAAATATATTTTTTCTCTCTTTTAAAAAAATGGCTTTATTGAGGTATAATTTATATACCATACAATTCAGCCATTTAAAATGTCCAACTCCATTCACAAAGTTGTATATGGATCACCACTATCTAATTCTAGAATGCTTTTATTCCCCCCAAAAGAATCCTCATACCCATTAAAAGTCACTCCCCCTTGCTCCCTTCCTCCATCCTCCAGCAACCACTAATATGCCTTGTCTCTATGAAGTCGCCTATTCTGTCATTTCATATCAATGGAATCATACAATATGTGACCTTTTGTATTTGTCTTCTCTCATTTAGCATAATGTTGTCAAGGTTCATCCATAAGAAAAGTAAATAAAAGGTACAATTCAATAAGTATTGGTACATTTACAGTTGTGCACCATCACCAAAATCCAATTTTAGAATATTTGCTTTACACCAAATCTGTTTGGAATCAATCTCTGTTCCCATCCCTAGCCCCAGGCAGTCTCTAATTTGGTTCATGCTGCTATAGGTTTCTTTTTTCTGGACATTCCATATAAACAGAATGATGTAATGTGTGTTCTTTAAAGTCTTGCTTTTTTCACTCAACATCTTTTTGAGGAATCGTCCATGTTATGGCATGTATCGATAGCTGGTTCCCTTTATTGCTGAAGGGTATACCATTATAGGGATATGCCACTATTGTTTATCCATCCATCAGCTGATAGATATTCGAATTGTGTCTATTTTTTGTTATTGTTTTGAAGAATATTGGTAGTAGCAAATCTTTTCCAATTGTAGATAGTTTTGGTTTTGGAGAGCAGAACAAACTCACTTGAAGCCCAACTGATAAGGCAGATAAACAGAGTAAAATATTGGTTGCTATTAAAGTAAAGTTTCATTATAGAAAATAGTTACATGATTTGCCAATTGTTCTAAAGTCATTTCCAAGGAGAAGTTATCAATTTAAAAAATTTTAATTATTAGGGACACATAATAGTTGTATATATTTATGGAGTATATGCGATATTTTGATACAGGCATACAATGGATAATGATCAAATCAGGGCAATTGAGGAGGTATCCATCACCTTAAGCCCTTATCATTTCTTTGTATTACAAACATTCCAATTTCATTTCTTTAGTTATTTTAAAATATGAAATAAATTATTTTTAACTATAGTCACTGTATTGTGCTACTATATACTAGATCTTATTCATTCTGTTTAACTATTTTTGTACCCATTAACTATCCCCACTTTATCCCCACCTCCCCACTATTCTTTCCAGCCTCCAGCAAGTATCATTACACTGTCTATCTCCATGAGTTCAATTTTTTTTTACCTTTTACATAGGAGTAAATATGATATTTGTCTTTTCTGTGTCTGGCTTATTTCATTTAATGTATTTTCCTTCAGTTCCTGTACTGTGTCTGGCTTATTTCACTTAATGTTTTGTCCTTTAGTTCCATCTACATTGTTGCAAATAGCAAGATTTCATTTTTTTACTGCTGAGTAATTCCATTGTGGATATGTACCACATTTTCTTTATCCATTCATCTGCTGATGGATACTTAGGTTGCTTCCATATCTTGGCTATCTGGAATAGCGCTGCAAAAAACATGGAAGTACAGATAGCTCTTCCATATACTGATTTTTTTTTCCTTTGGTTATATACCCAGCATGGAATTGCTAGATCTAATGATAGTTCTATTTTTGTTTTGTTGAGTAAACTCCATACTGTTTTTATATACCTGTTGGCCATTTGTATGTCAAAGAGCAGTCATCAATTTTGTGTTCTGGCAGCATCTTTATCATTAATTATTCTCCACATAGGTAAGATTTAGCATATTTATTTTTAAAATGAAGCTGATTATAATGTTGCCATGTTCTGAAGTATGTATTTCATTTTTTTCAAATGACATTTCTGAGAGCAAAGTTTAGTTTGTCTATACTTTTCTTTAAATAACTCTGAAGGATATCAAATATAACTTAAAGTGATGCTCAGTATTCAAATTTAAAAATAAAAAATAAATATCAGAAAATATAACTGAGGTAAATAAACTGGATCATAAATGCATTGGTAATACCATCATTACTTTTTAGGTACTTTGCTCCATAGAATAATTGTAGATTTTGAAAGATCAAACATCCTTTGTTTACTCTTTTGTTGTGTGTCTGTATGTAGATATTTCATTCATTGTCTATATCTAATGCAGAATATGTATGTGGGCCTATGCTGGAATATTAACATAATTACATACAATTATAAAATGGTGAGACACATCTCACCTTAGCTGTCCATTAATACCATTTATTTGAAAATTTTAATACCATTTATTTGTATTTCTAAATTTCTCATGTTAATTCCTGTAATTATTTGTTAATCACAAACTGTTGTTTGTTGTTTATTTAATCATTCAAAGTGAAGGAATCTATGCTTAATTTAAAATTTTACATTTGTATTTCTGGCCTTTTTGCAAAGATGAAACATAAATCCATCAAACCACCTTTGAACTTTCAAACTTCCTTTTTTTTACATTCATAGTTCCCATTACCCAGAAGTTATTCTGTACCCTCTGTTAAATTACTTTATGCTGCAGCTTAAATGAACATGTCTTGTTTTCATCTAGCATTTCAAATAGGGCAAAGACTGCTGTACAATTTCCAAACACAACTGTGCTAACAGAGATGAATTACTAGAGTTTGTATAATTTATATTAGGAATTCATAGACCTAGCAAAAGGGATTAGTACATTTTATTTCAGGGCAGGTGATGATCCTGTCATTAATGGTCGATACTTTCATCATCTTTTAAACCTGAGGAATTTCCTGGGTGACAAGACTGTAAGGACATATCAGAGATTCACAGCTGTGAGCTTTATCTGGACATGCACTGCTCTACTCACAGTATGTGGACTATGTTCCATCAAAACTGGATTAGGCTGTCAATCACATCTTCCAATGTATATTGTATTCTGATTTTTTGAAAATGTCACTGAGATCAGAGTAATTTCTTGGCTAATTGCATCTTGTCTCTTCTTGATACCATGCATTTAATGGTTTCATTACCTGACATGACAATCGCAGTCCCTGGTCCAGTATTAAGGGCAGTTTTATTTCTCTTCTTTTTAACACACACATACACATGCTCACACACATGTATGACTCTTCTTTAATAAGAAAGAAAATACATATTTATGGCACTCCCGTGTTTTTTTGAAATAAAATGTATGTGTAGGATTCCTTATTTTCCCCGTGATCTAACATATACATAATAGTTGAAATTGTTTCTGTAATCCCCAAAGCATACCCAATGCTTAATACAGCATTTTCCTTTTCTGTTATAGAAATAGATTAAAGAAGATATTAACCTTTAAGAAACTGTCACTCATTACTCACATTGCCTGTGCCTTTCTCTAGAGAATCTGCTCCAAACACAAAAATATTTGTGTTTCAGTATTACCTATTTAGCCATGAGAGAGTCATTTGAATGAACACTAGGTTTCATTAATTTCTATTTTGGTGCATGCAGCCCTGGTACTACCTGTTACAGGTGGGAAAATGGGCAATAAAAGATATTAAAATATCTCTAATAATGAGTTGTTCTGGAAAGGTAGTTATTGAAAGTCTCCCTGAACACACTCAGGTTTAGATTAAAATATGTACAGTAGCTACAGGGATGAATAATGTAATGTACTAATCTCTTACTAGTAAGGACAGATACTTTTATAACTTCTGAGTAGAAAGGAACAGAACATAGGCTTTTGTTTTATTTTGTATCTCTCGAGGAACATCTACGGTAAGGTCTTTGGCATAGGACTGGGGAGGAGGGAGTTCGCTAGAGACCTGCTGGGGAAAATGCTTCAAACAAAGGCTTATGAGATATTGTTCTAATAATTGAAATGTAGTGACTCACAGTGGGTTCTGTTGATTATAAATTACAATCTAAAATGATGGTGGTGGTAGTTGGTGGGTGGGTTGGGTTGGGGGGCTGGGGAGTGTGGGTTTGGGAGGGATGTAGAAACACTTTAAGGATGGATTTTGTTCAGTTTATGTTACTGAAGGCTCCCATGTCCCATCAGCAATAGGGAAGAAGCTGTACTTCTGGTTTCCTTTGATTTTTCCTTTTCCACTGAAAATACTAATTGTGGGCTGCAGGGTAGGAGATGTGGATGAAAGATGGGCAGATTTTGCCTGGCGTTCTTGGTAGGGGGTGGCAGCTGAAGGATGCACTCGTGTTTGGATCTGACAGCAGCTGTGGTATCCAATTCAAATTTACTATGGCAGGAAGAAAGAGTGTGAATGCTAAAGTATCCAAGGTGTTTGTAAATACTCTGCTTTGCTAACCATTCAAATCTGGTTTGCATATATTGCTGCGGTTGCCGGTGTAAATGTAGAATGACATTTATAAAAAAATAATGTGCAACCGGTGATGAGTTTTCCTTCTAAATGTTTTTTAAAACAGTATCGCACAATCCATTGGTATTCACATAAAATAGAGAGACAGTGATGATTAAAAAGCTGCTTCTGACTACTGTGTATTTCAGGAGATAAAATTAATTGTGATTTCATCAAAAGCTGCCCACACCTAGGGTCAAGAATCACCTATATTTTAGCTTCTGGTAGATTTCAAAGTTAACGAACTATCCATTTGTCTTGTGAAAAAAATTTATGAAACTGGCTGCAAATCCCTTTTTCCTTGAGTGGATATTGGAATGTCAAAGAGATTTCAGACAATGAAAAGTCAAGTCATCGTCATCAGATACCCACTTTAAGTTCATCACTTATTGGAGACTGACCTCAGCGCAGCTCTAAATGAACTTCCAAGTAGTGCATTACATTCTCTTCTAAGCACTGGAATGTAGAATTTGTTCGTACTAGGTGGCTTCCAAGGTAATGAGTATCCCAGTTACCCCTCATGCTGGTTTGTCCAGAGTCATGTGGAGTTCTCTCCATTGTAGATGAAGTTACCAACAAATGACTTGGGATAAAGAGGACATGGAATTCCATTACCTGTGCTGTTTTGTGGTAGCAGAAAACAGATCTGAGGGAAGTTACTGGGGATTTTAAAAAGTGGAGAGATGGGACAAGCATGGACATATTTTTAGTTTTCACTTGGAAAGAATACAGGCACACTACCTGCATTTTGAGCCATATTTACACTTAATTGTGTCAATTCTAAGCACATTTGGGCAGAAGTGGACCCAGGTCTCAGTTGTCATACTTGGCTTATGGTGCTTCTCTTATTTCACTTGGTCTTCTGTGACCCTGTGCAGAAAGGCTGCTGGCCTAGCCTGTGGCAATGTAGAATATCAGATTTTGCTGTTGGATAGCCTGGAGTTTCCATCTTTTCCATGTCCACTTGGGATCACCCCTGTTGTCCTGGCACACAAATGAGACAGCAACCCCATTTTGGTCCAAAGAGTCCAAGGTGATAGATGGCTAGGTGATCCTCAACTGTAACCTGAATGAATAAACATGTCAGAATTAAAATATAGTTTAAAATACAGGGGAAAAATGAAACCAAGTTGCCTTGTCAACTGCCTGGTAATGCACAAACACCAGAAACCGATGTGTCCTCCTCTTTGGAAAAGATCACTGGTGACATTGAAGCTTTACTTAGGGACAACAAGAAATATCTTGATTGAGAAAAATTACTTAAGCAATGTCTTGCTGTTATACTTGGAATTACCGTTAGCAATTCCAAATGCATCATCAATAGTCTTGGGCTGTGGACATAACTCATGGCAGCTTCCTTTAGAGGATCATTAATGCGGATTTCAGTAGGTTCATAACCTTGGTAGAATTGTGTGCATACTCGATTTTTTGGTCTATCTATGTGTGAGGAGAGTTTCAAAGAGTTTGTAATTGAAAAATAGATTAAGGACAACTACAGTCATAAAATATCAATATTACTAACAGGAAAATCACCATCAACACTGAATTCTGTCCTATATGTTGGTTGGCACCAGAATCAGTGAGTGAGGCAAAAATCACGAGTCAAAATCACTCTTTAAAACCCCTTAGGAAAACACTATATTGGAGACCAACACACGTTCTTTCAAAAAGGCCAAGCAGCCAGGCTCGGTGGCTCAGCCTATAATCCCACGCCTTTGGGAGGCTGAAGTGAGTGGATTGCCTGAGCTCGTGGGTTCGAGACCCACCTGGGCAGCGAGACCTCATCTCTATAATAAATCAAAAAATCAGCCGGGCGTGGTAGCGCATGCCTGTAATTCCGGCTACTTGGAAGGCTGAGGCGGAAGGTTCGCCGGAAGGATTGCCGGAGCCCTTCACATCGAGGCTGCGGTGGCCGGGAGTGGCCACTGCACTCCAGTCTGGGCGGCAGAGTGAGACTCCAACTCAAAAAACCCCCCAAAAACAAACAAACAAACAACAACAACAACAACAACAACAAAAAACAAAAAGGTCAAGCAGTCGGTAATCTTTTTCTACAGCTGAGCCCCATGTTCCAGTATCCCACTTCATGGGCATCCTAAGATATAGTAGGCAAAAATACCAGCACAATTTAAATTTTATTCCCTGTTTTTCAACTTTGGCTGAGCACACATAGTTAAATTCAAACAGGATAAAAATACACATATGTCTTCACTTTATTTGATTATTCCAATAATATTTGAGGATGGCTAGGTAGGCAGGTGATTCTTCCCATCTTACAGATCAGGAAATTGAGGCTCAGAGAGGTTGGCTGAATTAAACATCTTAGTGTTTAGGTGGAAAAGTCTTGTTTATTACCTTGACTCAGAGAAGCAAATTATATTATTTCTGTGGTTCTATATACTAAGTAGCAGAATAAAGACTGCAGTTTATTTTTTAATATCTAATTTAAGGTTGTTTTCACTGGAAGAAAGCAAAGTCAGTAGTAACGCTAACTAGGAAAGATTGTTAGTAATTATGGAAAAAGTAAACATGCCATTAATTATAATATGATAATATTTAAGGGTTTTTTAAACCCTTTCTTTGGATATGCTTACTCAATTATCCATTTGTCCATTTTCTCATTTTTCTGTGCATTACAATTCATGTTTCTGTTGAAACATTAAACATTACCAAACTTGTATACCCATCATGTTAATTCTGTCATTGGAGCTTTTGAGTGTCCAGTGAGATGACAGAGGTGAAGGTCTTTCATGAAATCTATATCTATATACAAGGTTTTATAAGTAAAATCAAATTTTATGAGCAGTATGATTGCTATGGTGATTATTGCTACTATATATCAGTTTAGTAGCTGTATATAACTGTGTTTTCCAACAGGCATAATGAGAAGAGTGAGAAGAATGAGAAGAATATCAGAATGACCCAGGAAGATTTTTCAAAATATACATTATACACTTGTTAATCCTAACTCATCTCTCACCTCCTTCCACTCTTCAAGATGTGAAAATAATCTCAGAGAAACTTCAGCGTATTCATTTTAAACAACCAAACAAATGACAAAAATAAACTCCCAGGTGATTCTGGGTCATACCTGTTGGTTGATAACCACTGTTCAATACTCTAGGGAGTAAATTAAGTTACTCACCCACTCATCCATCAAATACTTTGGAGCATCAACCACATGCTATGCACTAGGCTAGATGAGCAATTCATTTAGTAGCACAAAAGGCAAACAGAATGACCTTGAACGTTCCATTTATGTTTGCTAATAGAAACATGTTATGGAGGCACTATTACTTTGTCCTCTATAGGTATTTAATATTATTTTGAGGTTGATAGACAAAGACATTTAAGACCTACTATCCATATTAGAAACAATGGCTTGGCAACTGCCAGTTTTTATGCCTGTTGGAAAACACAGTTATACACAGCTACTAAACTGTAATGTAATCTCTTCTTTCTTACATTTCTTCTTTCCCCATATATGGAAATGAGTTAGATCAGGGAAGTGTCCAAGTAGGTCAAGGATCCTGTGGTTCTTTATTATCATCCTTGTTGTGGTATGAAGTGACTATGAAAAGCAATGAATCGCTACCACTATATGTGCTTTTTGTTGGTCTGAGAGATTTTTTTATATCAGAGAGCAATATAATCAATTCATATAATATAGAAATAAAGATTACAAGTTCATGAAATAGCAGACATGTAGTTGATACAATATATAGCAAGAGAATCTTCTTGGCTAAATTGTATGTCTAAGATTGACAAGCAATTCCTCTGATTCTACTAAGTGGCACCACAGACAATTGCTAGTAGTATTCTCTTTACTATATATGTACTCCTTTCTATCTCACTTAAATATCTCTCCTTTTCCTTTTCCTATGGCCTACCTCTTCAAGTTGCTTCTCCCATCTCTGCAACAAAGCATCAAATAGCATGATTGCTTCATGTTTCACACACCTAGCACTGAACTGCATGATGTATCTGGTCTTTGCTTCAGGACAACTCACATTCTGGGATCCTTGTTCATGATCTTAAATTTGTAATCACTTTGTACTTTTGAGTTGCTGGTTTACAACCTCATCTCCTCTCAATGAATCTATACCCACCCCCTCCCCCCTTTTTGGGAAAATATCCCTTCTGTTCTATATTTGGCTTTAGATCCCCCAGCACAAATACAATTAGGATACTTAATTTTCAACTGTTCTTCCAATTTCCTCCAATTCTGTTTATACCTCTTCACAACATGTCTCCATGTCTTTTAAATCTTGCTCTATTTCAAACATACCTAAGAAGTTTCAGTCACAAGCTAGACTTACTGAATTGAAATTTTCAAGGTGTTGTTTTTTGAAACAATGAACATGATCCATGTCTGTACTATTCTCTATGATAGTCACTATCCACATATGACCATTTAAATTTAATGTCAGATAAAATTAAAAATTCAGTCCCTCTCTCGTTCCAACCATATTCAAATGTCCAATAGCTGTACAAGGTCACTGTCAGCACAGTTCCAGGTTGTGGGTCCCAAGAAACTTACTACTTTGCTCCTGACAGGCTTGAAAACCACTGTGTTAGATGCCAATCTAACTGTCCTAAAGAAGGATCTTGACTTATGACCTAGGAAAGAATCTTGAGTAGTGTAACAGAAATATGGGTATAAACCAAATGAGGACATGGTAGAATCTCTCTGATTAAATATTTTAAAACACAGGGAATAAAAACAAATATAAGAATGATTCTATCATGTAAATGAGAGGACACAGTTGGAGACTCTTGGATAAGTAACTAATTAATGTGGTTGGTATTATGTTTACCTGATAGTACACAAATGCTCACACATGCACTCACACATATGTGGATACTCCCAAGATGTTTCTCTTAACAATGAAAAAAATGAATGCAGAAGCTTTTTGTGTATATCAGTTAGGGGAAACACAAACCATATTAGGTCAACTGGATTACATGACAGTCAGGTTAGGCACTGTCACTAAGTAGAAAAATGACACGTTATAGATTCAGAAGTATGTGGTATGTGTCCTGACCCACAGCTGAAGGTAGTGGCAAGGGTAGTTGGATGATACAAGAATGAAATCATGAGAGTTAAACTGGAGATTTCTATTTGCATGAGCCTCCTAAGCCATTTTTTAGGGTAGACTCTGTTTAAGTGTAATTATGTTAATATGGAGAAAATCTGTCTCTAAGATACAAGATTTATAATTTATTTCTCCTTTGGAACACAGACACAGATTTACAAATGGATTTCGTACTTAGCACAATATCTGATAAACTACTGCCCACTCCACCTTCCTCCTAGTCAACTAATTATGACTTAACTAGTATTTGGGATTATAATGGGAAACGGTTTACACAAATGGGAGAAAATGGGATTTCTACCTGTAGAGAGGATCCCACGAACCAATCAAGTCCCTGCAGAGAGCGTCTTCAGGGTAAAAAAAAATCTTCTGATACCAAATGGAACCCATTTGCCATGTGGATGACTTCCATCTTAGGCATGATATGTAGGTGATGTCTACTCTTTTTCACTTGGTTCTGAGGAGATCAGCATAAGTACTAGCTCTGTAAATTGTAAACCTCACTAGGGGATGAAATTATCCACACCACTTGTCAAGCAACAGGGCAAGGAAACAGTTTTCAGATGTAAATGTTAACTTTCCTTTTCACTGGAGACATTTTCTTTCTGTATTCTCTATCTACCACACTGTATAGTAATCTCTTAAAAATACAAATGTACCTGTTCGAAAGTGTTTCTGGTCACCATTTTGTTCATAAAAATTAACCAAATCACTAAGTGTACTAAAGGTATTTCATTTGCTAAAGTTCAGTAAAATATTCTTAAGACCTGTCATAGAACAAAAAGACAGAATGACAAGTTCTAGAAGACAAGTAAGTAGTAAAGTTAAAACAAAGATGGCAATTAGTTTGGTAAAATTGCTGAATTATAGTATAAACTAAATATTGTAAGTTGCGTTTGTGGTTAATCAGCAATTTTTAATACTGACATCTTATTTCACCAACATTGTAATCACAATCTGAAATATTTAAATCTATTCTTATGAGGTACAATTCTTACCCCTATAGGGTTACAGTTAGATATGACAGTAATTCTCATGACAGTTTCAGGTCACAATTTACACCAATACCTAAAATGAATCAATCATTGTTACCAGTATGGGTACGTATTAGCCAGTAGGCTAGGCATGGCATAGAATTTGCAACTGTAATGATGCTATAAAGTTATTTATAATCTCAAGCATGTTTGAGAGAAGTTAGGTAACGGTGAAAATACATTTTGTGGAAACAGTTGGTCCTGGATAGAATTCAGTCTCTGCCATGTGAATCAAGTTATTTAGAATCCCATTGCTCAGTCCCCATGTCTATAGATAGTATCTACTTTAGAATGTTATTGTGAGGAATAATGAGATTATCCATGCCAAATAGTTGGCATGGTATTTGGCATATAATATGTGTTTAATAAATATTGAAATACTGTTTTTTTTTTGTTATTTCAGTTGATTCAGATTCTCTCCAGTTATATAGGACTTATTTTTCTTGGGAACCTACTTAAAATTTCTGAAGATCTGTTGTTTTTATTTTAAATCAATGTTAGGTGAAAAGTATTTAAACAGTGTAGAAGTCCTTCTTTTCCATCTTGATTCTTTTAGAACATTTTCTGGAATTTGTTTGCTTACTTGTTTATTTTATTTATTTATTTTATTGAGTCAGAATCTCAGTCTCAGGCTGGAATACAATGGCATGATCACAGCTCACCGTAGCCTTGACTTCCTGGGCTCAGGCGATCCTTCTGCCTCAGTCTCCCAAGTAGCTGGGACTTCAGGTTTGCACCACCACACCTGACTAATTTTTTAAATTTTTTTTGTAGAGAGGAGGTCTTGCTATGTCACCCAGGCTATTTTCAAACTCCTGGGCTTAAGCAATCCTCCCACCTTGGCCTGCCAAAGTGCTGGGATTGCAAGTGTGAGTCACTGTCCCTGGCCTGCTTATTTATTTTGACACGTGAACATACACCCCCACAAAAGTATGTTGCTATATATACTATTTTGACACATATTTTTACTACTTGACAACATATCATGGATATATAGAATAATTTTTACTTAAAGTTTCACTTTGTTTATGTAGCTCTGCAACTTGCTTTTACAAGTTTACTAAATCTTCTTTGTTCTTTTAACCACTGCATGATATTCTATAGTAGATATAAAATCCATAATTTATTTAATCATTCTGCTAGTGAAGGTCAACTAGGCTATGCCCTGATTCCTCTGAAGTCTTTATTTTATTATTCTAGTGAATAAAATTTAGTCATGCTACCAGCAGGATCAGAATATCGTATTTGCTGCAAGTCTCAGCGAACAACTGTATGAATTTTCCTACTGATCGCTTTCTGAGGATTACTATAACCCTTTCCTTTTGTAGGATATAATTTATTTACAAAGAATATGCTTTAAAATGTCTTATTCTTTCTGTATTTCTTTGCACCTTTAAAAATGCACTAACTGCCATTTGTTGAACGTCTACTATGTGTCAAGTGTTTTTATTTCCATTTCTGATAAAGTTAAGAGCATGCCACAAGGCTAAAGATCTAGGATTTGGCAGAGGTGATATTTGAACTCAAGACTCAAAAACCTACTCTTTCAACAAGTAACTAAAAACGGTCAAATGACAAGAGAAATCAATTAAATCACAAGGATTTCTACAAACACCATGAGAGATATCCTTTTTAAATCTTAATTATTGCAGTCCTGGAATCAGAATGTTAGCTTCCATCTTCAAATTACATCATAATGCTTCCTTGCTCAAAATTCTCCAGTAGCTTCTCAGGACATTCAACAGAGAACCCAAGCTTTTGATCATGGTCTTCACTAACTGCTTGATTTGGCCACTTATCAACTACCATTTACCAGCCAACTTTGCTTGATCCATTCTGGTCTTCATGAAATGTCAACAACTTGAACAAACACCACCATCTTTGCCTTTGCCTTGCTATGTCTGGAATGCTTATCTACAGACCTATGCAGAGCTTGCTCCCTTGCTTCTGTGAGGACTCTATTCAAATGTCACCTCCTCTTAAAAGGGTTTATCTGATTGTCCTAGCCCTACTCCTTCACTCCCTTACCCTGCCTGGCATTTTTCTCCTCAGTATTTGTTACTTCCTGATGTTAGAGTGAGGATTTATGTTTTACTTTGGGTATTGTCTGGTTGCTGGCCTCCCTCAGTGCAATGTAAGTAACCCAAAGGCAAGGGCTTGCTCCTTTGCACTGGTAGTGCTGGAAGGGGAGCCAGGCACATAGTGAACATGAAGGAAGCTTTTACCAGGAGAAGGAATGAGTGATTGCCTCAGCCTGTTTTTGCTAGGTTACTTTCTAGCATTTATTTATTATTTATTTATTTATTTATCTATTTATTTATTTATTTATGTGCTCCTAGGCTTCACCTTTGGTCATATATGCTGTGGATATTCCTAGAATATCCACAACCATATATAGCTGTACCACTATGCGACCATCATCCAGATCAAGAAAAAGCACATTCCCAGTGCCCCAGAAGCCTGCTGCTGTTCCCTTCCAATCATTACCTATGCGTCCACCAAGGGTATTGCTTGTCTTCTAATAGCATAGATTAATTCTATTGTTTTCACATTTCTTTATTTTAATACTCATTTCAATTATCTGTTTACAATGTTTGTTTCTTGTTTAGTCGTTGCTTTTGAAGGCTTCACAGTTCTTATATGGAGAAAAAAATTAATTAAGTGTTTTAGCATCTCTTATTTTTTTTTATAATAGTTTTGTAGGAGCAAAACTGCAAAGCCTTGTAGTAATTCTCAATAGACACAGAAAATTCAAGCAATGAGCCGAGAGTTGAATGCATTTGATCTATGAAATGATTTGGGCTCAAAATACTTTGGGGAATAGCAACTTTTGTGTGTGTTATTTTAAAGATAAACAATATTTAAGTAGAATACTGAGCAAAATAATGAAATATATCAGTAATGGTAATACCTTTAGAAAAACATATACAGCCCAACAATGCACTTTAAAGAGATAAAAATTATCTGAAAAACATGATTTGTGGTTTTACTACTTTCCAGTAAAAAAAAAAAAAAAGAAAAAAAAGAAGGGAAAAACCTAGGAGAAAACTATAATGAATTAATGTATTTAAAATACGATAGTAAATTTCAAGAGCATTTTTATGGAAATTACAGTGTTGTTCAGAAGCATCCATTACAGGATTTAAAAATTTTTTTAAAAGTGTGTTGCTGATTCATTTGCAATGGCTACTGCACAGATGGATTAATATCATTATATCCTTGAATCCTTTCTGTGAGCATCTTAATATTTTTTACCAAGATCAATTATTTTAAGCCCAACATATGTTTTGAAACATATCACTTGCTATGTAAATTAATATCGTTTGTATCTTTAGTCATTGGGAGCTTCTGTGTTTGAATACACAGTTGTACTGTGTGAATACCACACACGGTGCCACGGTGAGAGAAAAACCTGTCTTACTAACAACAGCCTGTGTGTTTGTTCTACGGGAGTGGCAGCAGGGGCAGATGGTCCCAATTTTGGTCATTTTCTTTTTTGAGTTTACTCTTCAATGTAATTCATTTGCACTTTTTATTCAAGCACCTGAAGTAGTCAAAGCAAATATACCACATGGAATGAACAATGCTTCAGGTGGCTGAAAACAGACCAGTGAGATCATATCTCTAGAATGAAGAGGCTAGTGTGCATCCAGATCTCAAGATGGGTGTGCCCAAACACTGTCCCCCAATGGAGTTTCTGACTCAATAGGTCAGAGGTGCAGCTTAAGGGTATGTATTTCTCATCCTAACAAGTTTCCAGGTGATGCTGATGCTGCTGTCTTAGGTATTACATTTTGAGGACCACTGATCAAAAAGAGGTGTTTTTTTTTTTAAATTTGAAATCTTATTTATTTACTTATTTATTTTTTTATAATCAATATTTTTAATTATGATATTGTGGGGTACAGTTGAGGGTTAGGTATACAAATATGCTTCGTTCAGGCACCCTTGTTGATAAGAGGTGTCTCCCCGTCCCCAGACAGATATTTACTATGAGCAGCAAAAAGGAAATCATGTCATAGACCCGATGCTTGCTCAGTTGGGCTGTGGAAGTATTATTTACACATATGATAAAGTAAACAATTAGGGATCACGCAGTAATATCAAAAATATACTGGAGTTAGAATATATAGAAAATAGATATAAGCTCAACTTTGTGAATCATTAAGAATGGCAATAGGGGTGTGTTCATTAAATCTCGACTGTTAAGGTCTTCTACTGTTTAGGCAAGGTCTTAAGATGACCACTGGAGCCCTCTTGCTTGGCCTAATCAGAATTTCCGTAGCCTAGGTCCAACACTTAGGCCTGAGTGCCCAAGCAACTGGTCATCAGAAAGTTCATTCCTTCATCCCAAGAGCAATCACCAGTAACAGGAAACTGGCCTTTAGAGTCCTGATAAGTAGGGCAAATACCTGAAATAGACCATGGCAGATAGCTGTTTCTCCAAAGAGTGGGAAGGTCTGTTTCTGCTATTGTTGGCTAGGCAGATCAGCCTGACTCAAAAGCTCAGTAAGGGTCTGAACATCCTTTGGAGGTATGAAAGTCCCCACTCAAACCTTCAAAAAAGCCAGATAAGCTTTGCCTTACATCTGTTGGGTTTCCTCTTCCTGTGGGCTCTGCGTATGCCTTCAGGAGAGTGGGGACTGGAGATTGTGGAAGGTGGCAGTCAATACCTGATCATTATTTTGATGCTCATCTTCTATCCTTGAACAAGCTCAACCCACTGTCAAGGCCAGTTATAGAACAAATGTGAAGGCATGCAAAATAAAGCTTAACTATCTCTATCCCTAAACCGTGGCAAGCACACACCTCAGAGATGACAGCACGAAGTTTTCTTTTGTAGAATTCAAATTTTCTTACAGAGGCAATGGTGACCTATTGAAGAATTTTAAATGAGGAAATTACATAATGAGGTCTCCATGTGTAACGTTCACTGATGGTATTGAGGATACATATGCAAGTGGTAGAAGCAAAGTACAGAATGCCTTTAAAGTACACATTGTTACAGATCAAATAGTGGGTGAGGAATGTTCCAGTGACTTCCTAAAATAAACTTTGGTCCATTGAAAATATGCATCTAACCGATTAACTCCCATATTTAAAATTATTCATAACTTTCTATTACCTAGAAAATGGCCTTCAGTAAATTTGATCACCCTCCTTGTATAACGAATATAGTTGGAGAATTCCCCGACTCCAATAAATGTATATTTATTTAGTTGTTAATAATATGCACATAGAAAGTCCTAGTGTATTAGGTACTTTAAAAAAATAAGCAGAAATTTTAAGAGCAGAAAATAAAACTAAGTATATTCAGAAGTGATATCATCTTTCTTCTTTTTTGAAGACAGGGTCTTACTCATTCTGTTGCCCAGGCAGAGTCTTGTGGCACAATCATGGTTCACTGCTGACTTGGACTCAGGATCCAGAAATCCTGATCCTCCCACCTCAGCCTCCTGAGTAGCTGGGACTACAGGCATGCACCACCATGCCCAGTTAATTTTTTGATTTTGTACAGACAGGGTCTCCTTATGTTGCTCAGTCTGGTCTCTGACTACTAGCCTCAAGTAATCCTCTCACCTTGATCTGCCAAAGTATTGGGATAATAGGCATGAGCCACTGTGTTCAGCCTGAGAAGTAGCTCTTTAGCAAGATCTGTAAGCTCCTCCGTGAATTGACTCATAATCACAACTCCAGGTTCATCTTTCTCCATTGTTGATCATCAATGCCTTAAGGCTGCTTCCTACATTGATCTCCAATTTCCCCCTTGATTTTTTGTTCATGCTGATTTTGTTTTATGTAGGCTACAATTTTTCCATTTCTTTCGCTTCTTTGTTCTGATCTCTGAAGCATCTCTTCCTCTGCTGTCGGGACATTCTTTACCTAAGGGTCTCTTTTCTCTTCTGTACTGTGAGCTTCATGAGGACAGTGACTATACATGAGGTCTGCTTGTGTTTCCAGTGGACTAAGCAGGCACATCTCCAACAATAGTTTTAATCAGATGCAAATAGAAGATGTATTTGAACAATGAAAAGAAACAAATACAGGATGGGGTTAATTATAAGACTGTACTTTTTTTCTCCTCAACCATATTTTTCTGCTGTGAACGGTAGACATTTTATAGTTTATTTCTAGTAGCAATAGAAATAAACAGTAATAATAATGTTCCATGAATAGGATTATCCCTATAGATACATCACACAAATTCTTTCTGGACAGTAATTTAATTACTGGTTAATCATATGTAGGTCTTCTTTTTCTTCTTCTTTTAGATCACAGAATATGGTTTATTTAAAAGTAAATTAGAGAGAAAGAGAAAGAGAGAAAGAGGAGTAGATATTCTTCTTAAGGAATAATAACAATCTCCCTTATATTGATATATTGCTTTATAATTTTCTATATGGCTTAATCTAGAATACCTACACTTTCTAATATGCTTCCTTCAAGGGTCTGGCAGAAAGAGTAAAATTATTTTCAATTAAAGCAGTTTTTCCCAGCACAGACTTTTCTCAAAGCTGGCTTATCTGAGTACTTTGCAAAAGACTAATCATGCCTAAATAAGTTAGGGAAACACTGGGTTAAACAGTAAAACATATCTCAGTTAAACATATAGAATTATGATTAAACACATAAAATAAATAGTTAAACATATAAGGTTGCAAAATGCTCATTTTAAAGAGATACATAGGCATGATATATTTCCCAAACTTTCTTTTTTTTTTTTAAACCATGGGTAACCCCTTTGCTTAAAAAAAAAACTCAATGGGCTATCCTGGCTCCACATAACTTTGAGAAACCCAAATTTAAAGCATTGAAGGCACATCTAGTTTGGTACTGAATGTATATCAAATCAGTATCATCTGTTAATACTGTACCAATCTCACACTGGCTTTTTAGCCACTTTCAGAGAGGATGATATTTAGGAGAGAAAAAACTGTATAAATCCAGTATCTTTTCACTGAGTAGGTTTTCAATAAATATCTGCTGATTAAAATAAATTTCAAGGAGTAACTAGGTCAGGAAGGGCAAGCCAGGGCAACAGAGACATTTTTGGAACATGGAAATTAAGAGGACAATGTGAGGGCATGCATAGGACAAGGTGAGAATGGGATGCAACAACAAAGTAGCTCTGAAGGCTTAAAAATGAAACAAGTGCTGGAATATCCATCATGGCTGTCATGTAAGTACCAGGTCATAGTCATAATACTATCTGGAGACTTTCTCTAAGAAACTCAGTAGATTTTAGATTCTCCTCCTGATTGCTACTTGTGATTTACTTGCAGTTGTTTCCTGGATAAGGAATGGATGAGTAAAGAGAACAATTTCCCATAAACTATCTTTATTCCTTTCTTGTTATCATTTGTTTATGACTTATCTTCCCAAATGCGTTTTAGAAAGTATAGGTCATGTCAAATACATTTGGATGTTTACCTTAGTGACTACCAGAGCTTCCTATCAAGTAGGTGCTTTATAAATTCAGTAATGAATAAACAAATGACATGTTGTATAATAAAAAATTGATTAGCCTTTGTCCCCAATGTCTAGGACGTCTTAAAATTTCCTGAGTAATAGGAGTATTTGTGTTATTTGCAATCCACTTGGAGTCTACCTGATAATTTATGCTAATGAAGGACTCATAATAGGTCACTGAGATAGCCTCAGAATGGAGGCTGGTCATGCTGTAAAGATCAACCATGTGATTAGAGGACTGGAGGGTTGAGTCAGTTGATATCAGTGGAACCTCCCACCTTTTTGGGAAGAGGGGGAAGCTAGAAATTAAGTTCAGTAGTCCGGCCAGTGATTCAATCAACTGTGCCTACAAAATAAAACATTAATAAAAACTCTGGACCCTGAGGTTCAGTGGTGTTTCCTGGTTGATGAACACATCAGTGTGCTGGGAGGGTGGCACACCTTGATCACACAGGCAGAGGACATGAAACTGCTGCATTCAACACCTTTCCAGGTCTTACTCTTTGAGTGTCTTCATTTGGTTAGTCCTTATTGGTGTTGAGAATTAAACTGTAACTGTAACTGTAAGTACAGTGCTTTCCTGAGTTCTGTGACTTATTCTGGCAAATTATTGAATCTAGAGGGAACATAGGAGCCCTTGAATTTGTAGCCAGTTGGTCAGAAGTGCTGGTGGCCTTGGGATCCTCAAGACTATCATCTGAAGTGTGGGAAGTCTTGTGATAGACTAAACTCCTAATTTGTGGAGTCTGTACTAACTTTAGGTGATTAATGCCAGAACTGAATTATAGAACACTGAATTGTAGTGGGTGTCAGAACAAAAACCAATAATACAATACAAGTATATCCTATATTCCTCAAGAACTGGAATGCTGTCTTATTCCTGCTGCGATGGTCCCATCCTGGCATCTAGCACAGCACATTATCTGCTCATGGTGTTTGCTTCATAGAGTTACATGTTAGTTATATGTGTGCTGAATAGAGTTAGATTTTTTTCAAAGGTGAGCTCTCACAATCAAGGCCTAATAGAAACCTAAATGAGCACAAGTACTCAAGCAAAAATACAAAACTGACTTTGTTAACAGGTGCAACATACCTAGCTTTGAAAGTAATGGGAACATAGTTTTACCACACTTGCTGTTTCTCATTGCTTATTTCATTACATTTCCACTTAGCATCTCTATTGCCATGCTGTCTATTCTTCAAAAAGATTTTAAAAAATACCAAATATGTCATGAGTAAGGTTCAGGATTTGAATTCAATTCCAGGTTTTCTGGTCTGAGAGATGGTCATTCAAAATTGTCAGGACCTAGGATATGAACTGAACTCTGTACTAGATCCTTTAGCAGGTGGGACTGTACTAAACTGGAGTATTTGTTGCTTGGAAGTTGGGCCCCGAGGGATAGCTCCTGAGAAGTCGTCTGGTCCAGCAACCTGCCTCAAGTACAAGATTCAAAGGGTATAATATGCTTAGTTCTTAGAAGCCTTCGGGGGGGATCCTGCAAGATATCAAAATTCCCTTTGACTTCCTATTTTCCAGAGATAAATTATCCTTTGTCATTTATTTCAATTATTCAGAGACAAATGATCCTTTAAAGAAACTCCTGCTTGGATCTTGTCGTCTTGGTGGCCTTTCCCTCTCCTTCCCCTTGTCCTTCTCTCTCCTCTTCATCTCTGACTTTATCTTCTCTTCCTCCTTCTCCCTGTCTCTCTCTCTTTAACCTCTTGTCATATGTGCCTTTTCTTCTTTCCATTTTGATTTTTAACTGTGGTCTTTTCTTCTCATCTGCACTCGGGACTGCTTCACTTGAGTTCTCTTTACATGCAGATCCCTTTTTGTTTAACAATAGGAATCCCTCCTTCCAGGTTCCAGAACAGCTGTTAAGACCCTTCCTATAACATCCATTTTATTATCTGTGGCTTAACAGATATGCGGAAATATATTCAAGTTTGAAATTCGCCTGTTTCATTAGTTAAGGATCAGGACTTGAGCAAGGTCTGACTCCTGCTCTTCACCTCGCAATCTCCTTAACTGCATGGAAACCCTCAAACTATGTCCAAAGGGATTGCTTTGCTGTATAAATTCGCCACATTAAATTTACACTCTTATGGTCTGACAAAAAGATAGTCAAGAATACTTAGTCACCACTACTAAAGCCAATTAAAACTTAATAAACTGTTCACAGATGAATGGTGTATTTGAAAAGTCATGAATTCTGTCTCTGTATCATGCGAGAGGTAGTTTCACCGGGCACACGGCATTTACAAATTCTGATTGGCATTTTCTTCTCTGTTGAATAGCGAACCTAGCTCAGTTTGCAGCAAATATGACAATAGGCTGTGCAAATGTATATCTAAAATGCAGCTCTGTGGGGGTTAAACATTGGAGTTTATATGAGACAGCATCAGTTTCAGGTCAAAGTGCTGTTCTTAAATGATCAGTATAGAACAGAAAAAAGGCATTGAAGTGACCTTGCTGAGGGTCTAAAACTGCACAGAAGCCTTTTCTGCATGATTAAGTGAGCAGAATCTTAGATTAGCTAAAAGCAGTGCAGAAACATAATGAGTTCACTTATTTTGGAGCATTTAATAACAGTTATAGACAGTTATGTGATCAGGCGGAGTTATGACTTATTCATTCTTTCATTGCTATTAAAATTACTGCATTTGAGGTTTTTAAAGTCATTGAAATAAAAAAGTCTGATTTATGTTAGGAGAATTTAGCTTGCCCTTTGGTCTCTCAGTTTTTAAATGATATAATTAGACTTTTTAAAGACCATTCTAAAAGCATTATTAGCATTTTGTATAGTGGAAAGTAAATGCATGTTTTGTGGATAGTTTAATTTTAAAAGGGATAATAATACTTGATTCAGACAGTGATATTCGTAGATTATTAAGGAAAGATTTTTTGTATGAAATTTCTCAAAAGGCAATTGTATAATTTTTGTAATAGACCATACAGAATATGTGTGGATTTTGCTGTGTGTACACACAGATACTCGCTTTCTAATGCACTCTCTAATTTCATTTTGAATGGACATTACAAAGACATGGAAATAATACAACACAGCTTTCCTTTCATTTGGGAAAGCAAGGATGGGAAGAGAAAGTACCAGAGGATGTATTAACTCATGACCTTTAGCATATTTCCTCCGAAATTACAGAGCCATCTATCAGCCTGGGGGGAGAAAGCCTGCTTTAATCATAACAACGAGATTTGCAGGTGGTTTGAATTAGCAGTAAACAACAATCATTAATAAATCATTTCGGAGGAATACAAAAATTTCATGGATACATCAACATTTTAATATGATTCTACTCTTAAACTTTTCTTGTGCATTTTATTGTATGCAAATAGCATCCCCTCCAAATAGTTCCAATTAGACATTGCTTCCACTTAAAGTAGGTTATTGTACAATACATACATAAAAGGCACAGACAAACATATCTCACAGTAAAACTGTGGAATAAAGTGCTGATTTTAGTTGGACACTGGAGTAGGATTATTCGATGAACACATCTTTGCCCATAAAATTGAACTGACTGCAATCTCCTTAAATAACAGTTATTTGTGTCACGTGTGTGTTCTGCAAACAGTTTATATATCTCTTTTGGAGGCTCAAAATGCAGTGCACCATGGTATTGAAGGATGGGAACTGATCAACACATTACTAAGGAGTGAAAGCAAAGAAGCTCTTTTACGTATCCAGCAATGGTGGATCACCCATGTGGATAAACGGATGGTCTAAACTTGTATCTGCTAAAACATGATATGTACTCTTTTAGGCATATTCAACATGTTTACATAGGAGTATGTGTGTATATATATATTTTTTTTTCTTTATTTTTTATTTTTATTTGGATGCATTTGAATTTAATTACTAAAGTTTGTCTTCTACATGAATAACCACCCTCTGGTAAGCGAGTCCTTAACTAGTCTGGAGTAGTCAAGTGATCAATTTTATTTGTCCTAGTTTTTTAATTGACAGGAAGAAATGTCACTCAGTTTACAAGAGGAGAAGGTCAGGCTATTTGGGTGACAGCTGAGGGGTCAGAATTGGAATGCTGAAGCAGCCTCCAGTGACTTCACAGCACTGATGCTATTTGAGGAAGCTGCTCTGAAAACAATGTTTCCCAACAGTAATGTTAACTCCTACCTGGACCATTTCCAAAGGGACAAGATGAACCGGAAACACACATTGGCCAACTGATGGGGTCTGTGGGGAGTTGAGGGAGGGTTACTGCAGCAGCCTCCAACTCATGCAGTGCAGATTTTTGTCCACTAGAGACTGATCTCCACCCAGTAAACATGTCGCTTAAGGCTTCACAGTTGAGACTTGAACTATGGTCTCAGAGGTGAAAGGCTAGCGTTTCATCCACTAAGCCATTTAGCCTTTTCCTTTGAAGGAAGATTGATTTTAAAAAAGCTATTAACCTTCAGTGATTTATCTCATCAGATCATCTTCATTTTCTTCTGCTTATAATAAGACTATATTATATAGTTTTATTCTTCAGTTAATTCAAAGAGACTATCTGAAAGGGAAATCCATGAGAAACATGAAGAAAGGAGAGATAATAGAAAATTACCAGCAACACTGAAATGAAAATGTTAACAGGAAAAAACAAAAGAAACTCAGCAAATGTTATCGCAGATCTCAGAGGTACAATCACCGTAAAACTTACTGGTTCTATGTAACCCAGTTTTACAGAAAAAGTTTCCATGTGTCACATTGATTCTAGGGCCATACACCATACTAATGACATAGGTATTACCTTCTCTTTTCCAGTGAAAAGACAAAGGGGACAGGTTTCATTTTTTGCAGTGACTAACGTACAAGCTAAGGAACCAGTGGTAATTAATTCACATTGAGTATATATTCAGAGGTGCACAGGAAACAGCAATTTTCAAAGAAATTGCATTAAAACACATTCTGTTCAGAGCCTGAAATTAGACATTTTATCTATTTTTAGTGAAAAATGTGTTAAACATAACCTGCTCTGCTGCCTTATCCCGAATCCCTTTACAGTGAACTAGAAACCAGTCGCTTCCCCTACTGAATCATGTTTGATTTATTGCATTATATTGATTGAGTTTCTACTTTGGAAAAAGTGTTACATTTTGTGAATAATATGTTAGCATTAATGACTTTAATTCATTCTCCATAACTCCATGACAGACACTAATTTACATTTCTTTTGGAGTACCTGATAGCAAAAGAAGTTCTGGCATTTTAATTTTTTTTCATGTATGTTGCCAGGCTGCGCAAGAGTAATGAATGTAAGAACATAGCCTTAGGAAAGTGTCTGCTTATAGAAGTGTGGGCTCCCCTCACCCCTACCTCCCCGTCCTGCCCCTGACACTCAGGTATGTACACTGAAAGTCAAACTGAAGGCTTACAATAACATTTCAATATTTGCTCAGACTAAGCAACAATACTCATCCGTCTCTGCCATTTTCAGGGTTTATTTAACACTCGAGGTTGAAATTCCTTTTGTTTCAGGTACTGTTAGTTTGTTTAAGTTGGTGTTTGGGCAGGTGAGGCTAGCTCAACAATGGCAAGTTCTGACAACCTGCTTCTAAAGAAATCGAAGAAACTGAGCTTGTCAAGCTCTCTTTCTGCATTTCTTGGACTGGCCAGTAAAGATACCAAGCAAGAAGATTTGAAACTGGAAAAATAAAAGACTAGAAAAATATTTGTGGTAATGAAGTCAACTTTGTTTATGTTTTTTGAGCAAATGAAAGTGATGATAAAGTAACTCTTTGGTAGCCGATTATAAGTCTACTTCCTATGTATATCATGACCAGGGTTAATAACATCTTTTATCTAATTTCTCAGAACAGCTTTAATTCCCTCAACCCAATTGAGTTTAAAAAAAAAAAGTTACCTCACTTCTTTTTCATACCTAGAGTAATCCTGGAATTGATACTGGAAAAATGGATTTTGATGGGAATTCTGAAAAGCAGAGCTAGCGTTCAGGGTGAAGAAAGCAAGGAGATAAAGGTAATGATGCATACAAATATGGTTCATTTCGAGAAAGGTAAGAGGTTTGAGAAAGAGGGAGATGAAGGGGCTGACTGCTGCCTCTTACCTCCTGCTTCTCTTTGGTTCAGCTCAAGTGCTAGGAAGGAATTCTGGGCTGCAAGACTCTATTGTGTCCCTGCCTTTTATCTTGATTCCTTAATGGGCAGAATTGTGTGGGGTCTGTTCTTCTTCTATCCTAGGCCCAAGCCCTTTGTCATATTCATTCCCATTGGATTTCCTGAGTGTAATTCTTTCCATGATGGAATCAAAACCACAGTATTCTTGTGATCCTTGTTTATTTCCTTTACCTTATCTATCAGGACAAAGGAGGAGCAAATGTAATCAATCAAAATAAGAAATTATCCATTACCCAAGATCTGGGAAGTTTAGAAAACTTTGGAAAAATGTTTGGCATCATAAGTTCTTGAATTTGGCTACTTCTGATAAAGTATCATATTTAAAAATTTGTAAGTTGCACTTTCCTACAAAACTCACATTTTCTTATAGCTTTCAAATTATTTCGTAATACATAAAAATGCAATAGTAAAATTGTCTTAATGCTAGCAATTAAATTAATTAACTGGGCTTTACTGACACATCCTAACATGATCTTTCCACCCAGATATGAAATCACATGCCAATCAAGATATTAAAATATATTAGAAGAGAGTGAAAAAATGAGGAATAAAACCAAAACGATGTGCAGATCTCTCGGTATATTAACCAAAGTCACATTGCTTACCCTTTTCTGCTCATGTACATTAAAATATTGTAGTAGAGTTTAAAAACAGATAATAGGCCTGATTGATGAGAGACACTACTCACTTTAAACTCTAAGCAGAACCAGCAATAGAAATAGAAAATTAAGATCTAAGGGTTCGAATGTCTCTCATCAAACATGCTCCTAACATCTGCCACAGTGATCTATTTGGTGAAATGGTAGGGAGTTTTGATCGGCAAAGTCCTCGTGGATTAGGGTCTTTGTGTTGTCCTATCTTCTCTTTGCACCAGACCATACACAAAAGAAAACTTCAGTTCCTAATGGTGTTTGAAGTCTTAGTCTTAGATCTGATCCATTTCCCTCTTCATTCCCTGCTCTGCACCGCCACCCAATCCCCATTTGCCAGGCTTCTGATAGCAGAGCTGGTTTTCTGCTTTCATTTCCCTGCAGCCCTTTATGACTATGACCATGATTCTTCATAGATGATGATTCAGGTCTTCCTGCCACGCTCCATCATTCTTGCAATGTGCCTCAGGCAATCCTCTTGACTTTGCTCCAAATGTATTCTAGTGAATGATGTCCATTACTCTGTAGGTCATGTTCTTGCATAATTTGCCCCAGTCCTGAGGAGACAATCCCAGCAACAAATGTCAGTGACTGTGTAGCATCAGTGGTTTGGAAGGAACTGATTCCACCAAATAAAAGATTCTGAAAAGATTTGTGAACTGCTAATTAAGCTGTTAGGTTATATGCTAAGAAATGCTTGCCTAAGATTGTGGCAGGATTTTTAAAAAATCTGTCTCTAAACACTGTGTATCCATAGGATCCAGTCCCTTACACTGTACTTTGGTGTTGGGCACATCCCAGAGGCGCCTCCATTTAACTACCATGTAATGTCATTGAAGTGTTCTTGGCAGAGGCATGATTCCCCAGGTTAAACCTACCCATATGCTAAAGGGCACTGAATCAAACTCATATGAGTAACAAATGAAACAGATAATTTTTTTCTAATCATTTTTTGTTTCTCTTCTGAAAACCAGCATATGATTTTGAGAACCTACTCATGCAAAATGATTAATTTTGAACCACAGAGAATGGAAATTTATGTAATTTAATTTAATTGGTAAATGTGAACTAAAAAGGTGAAGCCAATAAACAAAAAACCCCTACATTTGCTTTATTACATGTCTTTTTCTTATTATTGACAGTTATTATTGAATCATTTTTAATCAAACGACACTCTTACCACTTCTTACTTGGCAGTAATTGGTATGTTCTCCATGTTGAGTCATAATTTTTTAACTTGGTTTACAGCCAGAGTTCTGAAGGGCAACATTTCTAATGCCTGACTCAATCAGTGAGTTAGTCAGGCAGACAGTTATTTTTTAAAGTATGTATTGAATGTCTACTCTCTTCAGTATCACCTACTCAGTCTAGGTGATACTTATTATTAAAGTTACAAAGCCAGTAGATCAATTTGTACAGTATTATCTCTAGATTCAACTGAACACAATTCTTGAGCCATTATCCTCTGTCCTCTGCCAAACCTGAGTATTTTCCAGTCTTTTGCAAAAATTCAGAACTAATATTTTCTTTCCAACTCCCTTGTGCATTTCAGATCTTATTTGGAGTTGTAGCAGTTTGAAAGTCAGGTATGGTTTTTAGAGTGAATATAAGTTCTTCAGAAGATAGCCAGGTAGTCCTGCAGTCTTAATAAGCATCTTTACTTTTTCAGAACATCTAGCTCACTCTATCATAAGTTCTTCATTGATAGCACAGATCAAATATATACAATGTGATCAAGAGCAAAAGCCACTCCAGGTAGACAAGGTATCATCCTTATAACTTTTCCAAGTAACAGTCCTATTAGACTTGAGGGCTTTTCCCCTGACCCACTTTACAGATTGAGTCCCACCTGGTCTGTAATTGTTGAGTTTAGCCCAATCTCTAAATTATCCTCCTATGTTATAGTTCTCTGTTTCCAGCTTCCAAAAGGATGATTCTCAGCTCTCACACTCATAATGCAAACTGACCATGCTTGAAATGAAAGGTTATTGATGGAAATTAAGAATTGCTTATGGCAGCACAAACAGCCATGCTAAAAGACAGGTGCAAATAAATGATGATATAAGAGTCTGGTGAGTTTGACTGTTTACCAGAAACAGCTTTGCAAATATTGCTGGTGGAAGTTTATTTTTCACCTGGCCTCTCCCTGTTCCTCTTTTAGAAGCATAGAAAGTGAACATTAGGTTAAGAGAAGTAATAAAAAGAGAAAACAAAACTATAAACTCAATTAATTAAAGGCTTGTCTTCGACTGTAAGTGGCGGATGTATTTGTCCAGGGTGATTTTGTCCTGGTTACACAGGCATCAGTGCCATATTACACCTGGGCTTTCAGCAGTCTCTTAGGTGGAGTGAATTTGTGAGTGTTAAGCATACAACGAGATGTGCGGTTTTCAGTGTAGTTTCTAATCAAATGTTTAAATTCAATATGTAAAAATAATCTGATCAGAGTAATATTTTTTTCTCCCAACAAAATAAAACACAAGAATTTACCCATGTGTAAATAATGGTTAAGCCACCATGTTCAGAGGATTATTTGACGAAGTTCTAGCTCCTTTTAAAATGTAGACGTGAATATCTTAGACTATCATATACTTAATTTCTTTTAACTGATTCATATCTGGTTAGAAGTGAAATAGTTGGGTGCTTTTTCTGCCTGCTTTCTTCTTTTCTGCTTTCTGGGTTACTCTATGTACCCCTTGTACTTTTTTCTAACTTCTGCCTTATTTGCTCAGTCTGCAGTTTCTAATTGACACTCTTGCCTTCCTGTAATCCCTGTCGCAGAAACTCACTCACCCTCTGCACACCAGCGCACACTCCTCCCCCTCCCACAGTTTCTGTCTTCTGTGGCCCCAGCCACTGTTCATCCTGGCTTCTCTCAACCTGCATTCCACTCTCCACTTCAGCCTTGACTTCTTTGTTCTCTTCTATTCCCCACACTTCCATGAAGCAGTTTTCTCCTCAGATTTGCGCCTCCATGATGTTTTCCCTCACTGTCTGCTTCACTCCTCAGCGTCTTTCACTGTCCCTGTCACTGTTATTTGGCTCCATCTAGACTCTTTACAGAAACTGTTTTTCAAACGTCATTCATGAGTTCATTGTCCAATCCAATGACACCTTTTGAAAAATTCGACCATATAACCTTCTCTTGTTTTCTCCTTTTTTGTCCTGATTCCACAATACTTTTCTCCTTTTTCTCTTTATACTTCTGAAATGCTGAAAGTGATGTGCTGGTGAATGTCTAACAACCATTTTTATGAGGAGGATAAATGCCCTGATACATAGTGTTTTCTGATTTCTATGGTGTAAATACTCTCATCATGGTTCATTTCTAGCTACCCATGTGATGTCACTAAGTGTGGAATTGAGAAGAGATGTGAACAATTGTTTTTCTCCATTTGGTGCCAGCGACTCCATGATGCCACAGAGTCTTGCTCTTCTTGTTAGCTCACCCCTCAAAAGAGAAATTTTCCGAAGGAGTGGTTTGCAGATTGGAGTGAATGTACTGAATAGAGTTCTACAGGATAATCAATTGAAGTATGAGAAGAACATATTACAATGTCTATTTATGTTTAATTTTTAGCTTATCTTTGGAAATTATTGTGTATGGTTTTATTATGTACATAGTATGTTAGTATGTTATACATATATAAGCATGTGCTGTGTGTGTATGTATAAATAGCTGACATTAATTGGAGTCTTACTACTTACTACTTACTACATACTTACTACTATGTTAGGCTATTTAGTTCCTACTACATCCTATAAGGTAAGTAATGAGGTCCACAGAAGTTAAGTAACTTGTTTGAGATCAAGTATAATTTAAAAGTAAATAAAGATAGTATATTGATAGTGCATCCTCAATTTTTTTAAAACTGATGAGTTAAGTGATCAAAATATTTTGGAGGTTGTGATCTGAAGCTTGGCGTGCATCTCACTCTATTTACTCCTACCAGATTATCTTATATGCACTATGGTTTTAACAACCATTCATAAGCATTTGATTCCTTTTTTTACTTTTCTCCAGCCCTGGAGAGCTTCAGACCTAAATTTCCAAAGCCTTCTGGTTACTTCCACTTTGATATGTTGAAGACATAATGAGAAGACTTTGGGGCTCACATATTGAATTTTTGCTAGTATAATTGATTCTAATTATAAAGAAAGTTAAATTTTCAGAAAAATGTAAAAACATAACATTAAAAGATATCACTTGTTGTAATACATATTTATGAAAAACTGTTTTGAAGGGCTCTAAAAAGTTAAATAAAATACATTCTGGATTTCAGTTTCCTCATCTATGAAGCAAGAGAGTTTAACTTAATAGTGGGTTCCTTGAAACTCTTTCTGTCCTTGATTACTGATAACATCACACTCCATTGGTGTTTTTAGTATAAAATGATGCTTCCAGCTAAGTTACCAATCAATAGCAATTCACTGGTTTGTGGACTCTTGTGCTTAATAGATGGAAATCTGATTTTATAAAAAACATTAAATTAACCCCTCTAAAAACAGATATATGTGACTGTTCTAGAGACGACCTCTGACTTCTGTTTTGGAAGTGACTCTTAATTTCTAGATAATGGGTCTCAGATGAGAGATTATTTAAATATCTCAGCAAATATCCAGATTGACAAATCTCTGAGACAATTTATGGTAAGCTATTTAGGAAAGAATGCAATGTGCCCTTTGCACTTACTATAGGCATAAGGGAAATCCGGGTCTGTAAAACATTTGGTGATTGCTAAGCTTTTGACACTTACCTGCAAACCTTAATATATTATTGCTATAGTCTAAAAAAAAAAACAAAATGTAAAAGTGTAAGAGGAACATAATACTGAGGATTTATTTCATAATCTCTTTTCAAAGTTCAAGTAGTTATAATGTACTATAGTTTTCCTTGTGATAGATACTTTTTCTTCTTCTATATATTCATTCTCACTACTTTCAAAAGAATACATTTAAGGATTCTTACTTACAACAAAATGATTTATGATTCCAGAAAAGAAGGAATAAACAGAGAGAAAGGTAAGGATTTTCTTTATTTCTTGACATGTACTGATTTATAAGATTTTGAAAAAACCAATTATATAATTTTTTATTCATTTGGTGATATACAAACAGGGTACAAATGGTTTCTTTGCAGCTAGATAATATTTAAAACTCACTGGTCTTAAAGTTATTCACTGAGAAATGAGTTGGATTTTTTTTTTTTTTTGAGTTGGAGTCTCACTCTGTCGCCCAGACTGGAGTGCAGTGGCTGCTCCCGGCCACCGCAGCCTCGACCTGCTGGGCTCCGGCGATCCTTCCACCTCAGCCTTCCGAGTAGCCGGAACTACAGACATGTGCTACCACAGCCGGCTGATTTTTTGATTTATTGTAGAGATGAGGTCTCGCTGTCCAGGCGGGTCTCGAACCCGCGGGCTTTGGCAATCCACTCACCTCAGCCTCCCAAAGGCGCGGGATTACAGGCTGAGCCACCGAGCCCGGCTGGATTTTTTTTAAATGAATGTATCTGAACTTTACAAGGCAGCTGTATAAATTAGCCCTCTCATTCCCTATAGATGAAACCTATTATTTTTCCAAGGTTATTTTTTAGTCAACAGTTTAAGCAAATTCAGTTGGCTGTGAAATTTAAAGAATCTTTTTAGCTTTTGGTATGTGTACTGATATGCACAGAAGGTGGAGAAAATGTTTGCTTTAAAAATGATATACTCATGATAAGATACCTAAATATACTAGACCATTTCTGGACGTATGTTTGTAATTACCAACACTCACTGTCCACCTCCTACAGAAATTCCTACTTGTTTCACATTCCCAGTTTATCCACTTATAAAACAGGGAGGGTGGGAGCTTGTAGAAAGAGTTATGAAGGGAAATCTAGCCATGCCTAAGGAAGATCTTAAAATTCCATTGACTTCATTTGGCACTAGAACTGTGTGAAAGTTAATATTTTTAGTCTACAGAGGTTTATGCAAATAATTTTCAAGTCCTAGCCATGTGGGGGTCATATCCCTTGGGTGTCATCAGAAATTTTGATTTGTAGTCACTGAAATTCCAGAGCTAAATTAATCAAAATTGCTGAAGGTTACCAGGAAGATTTTTGTGTTTAGGTGATATATTTCTTAGAAGCAAGAGGATTACTTTAATAACTATCTTTTGTTTGTTTGCTTTAAATTACAAAAATAGTGCTTTCTTTTTTTAAGCAAACAATATAGAAGTACATAAACTAAAAAACCAAAAGTTTCATACATCAGCCACTAGAGTTAACCAATACTAATAGTTTTTTTCTTCCTAAACAAAAATTAATCTGAACTTATTGTTATATGGTTTGCTTTCATTTACTTAAAACAGAACATTGGCCTCTTTCCAGGCCTATACATATAGAACATATCATGTGTTTTTCTACAAAAGGACATTTAGGTTATTTGGGACCATTACCAATGATAATGAATATTATTAGTCTTCTATCTCAATGCTTTCACGCTTCTGTTTCTGAAGGCTTGAGTACCAACAAAAGGGTTGTTGGGCATATTTAACATTTGTATAGGTGTTCTTATAGAAAAACTTTACGTAACCTTCTGATCCTGAGATCTCACTTTTCTGCACATAACTAAAAAAAACTTGGATTGGAGACCAAATGGAGTTAAACTAGATATGGTCTTCAAAGCAACGGAAGTTCATGTTTTTGTTCATTGGTTTAACTGTCTGACAATCAACAGCCAACTTTGTGAACGAAAGCAATACATATTTGTTGAAATGAAGATCACTGAATCACTTATGCAAGTTTAATTTGGCTTTCTGAATATTTTTTAACATCATTCAAAAGGAAACTATAAATAATCTTCCTTGAGTATAATCTTTCTCTTAAGGAAAATAATACACACCTCACAGATTATGTTATTGCCTGCTGCTATTTCTGATTTATGTCAGCACTATTTTGCATTTTTATACTTTGTGAGTTAATAAATTTGCACTGGTTTATCACAGGTAATGGATATACAGCCCCAAACTAACTGGACCAAAATAAACCATGGGGAAATTAGTCTAAGGTTTGGGGTGAATCAATATCACTGAGAACAAAACCTCTTCTGCAAACTGTTTCCTGAGGTGATTTCATTGTCCCAGATCAATTCAGGAACACACACACATTTTAGCTTTTTCTTCCTATGTTTTTAGGCCAAAAGGATTATTTATCCCATTGCTTTATCTGGTGGTTTAATATATTAAGATTGAAGAATTTAAGGGACAAGAGAATTTGCCTAATAGCAGTTTGTCAATAGCAGCTATGATTTGTTATTTGGGTCTTGATAATTAAAAAGTTCCATATGCCAATTGATCAGTGTTCTTGCATAGAACCAAGTGCTGGTGACATTTCATACCCTTCTTCAGGGAAATTGTCCCATCACACTGATGATTTCATCCTACTGACCTCCCCAGGATGCAAGCAAGACTTTCTTGTAGCCTAGGCACACAAAGAGAAACGCTTGGATGAACACATCTGTTGTCCATATCACTTAGTGGTTAATTTTATACCTTTTGAAAGAACTTATTTTCAACACATGCAAAATTAAGACTTTGAGTTTCTGTAGGAGAGAGTAATGAGCAAATTGTTTCCAGTGCTCCCTTGCCAATTCATATCACAACCCCAAATTAAGCACTTTTCTGATTCCAGTTGGAACAACCCCAAGTCCCCAAATTTCACTGCTGGATTCAAGCTTAGAAAATACATCAAGTGGTCTAGAGCGACTCCTTGTTGATATGGCAAAATATTTTTTACCTGTCTGTACCTTCTATTTTAAGAGGGAATAGGAACACATTGTTAATAGGAGTCATTTTCTTCCCACCACAACCTCAAGCAAAAGGAGTCAAGTCCCTTGTCTGTACTTTGCAGTAGTTTCAAGATGCTCTTTCTACTTTTACCTAACTTCCATGGTTACTGAATGTTCCTTGTACTGAACTGGTTGGCCATGTTACCCCTTTGCATTTTCCCATGGCTCTAGTTTAACTATAGAATAAAGATCAAACTTTGGTTGTCCCAGACAAGACCTGCCATGCGCATAATTCTCTCCCAGTCTTTTCTTCCCGGATAAGACTTTGCCCCATAAGTTCTAGTCATGAGAGAATGCTCTGCAGTTCCCAGAGCCCTCTATGGCTGCAGTCTCTTCCACACAGCTTTTCTGAAATACTTCTCTGAATGGCCTTTCTTCACCCTAACACTCCCCTGGGGATTGGTCATTTAGTTTTTTGGGAGTCCACTTATGTCTGTGAGTATCTTCATTATAGTAACTGTAATGCTCATTAGGCATATTTGTTTAGAGATCTGTTTTGTATTTCTAGACTGTAAGTACCTCAATGTCATTTTTACATTGCCATGTCTAGTATAGAGTAGACAATGAACAATAGGCTAAATAACTGATGAATAAATATTAATATCTCCATCATAACCTCAGAAAAAATCAGAGCTAGTTTACTGAAGTTGTAAATAGGATGCTGTATATGTGTACTTTTCTTATTCCAAAACAAATTTAAATAATTCATCAAAAATATGTACTCTTTAATGGGATGATAAATAACAGTAAACATTATGACTGAATTAAGAATAACTGTAGAACCATGATTAGAACTCTGAGTCCACTCTTACTTTAGTCATAAGCAAATCCTCCCTTAAATTATACTGTAAGAAAGACCCATGAGTAGACTAGACTACAGATTCTTTAAAGAGAAATCTGGGATTTACTAAAGAAGTTGTGGGATTATAAAAAATATGGGCATAGAAATGAGAGAGAATATCTTGAAGAGAAATGTCTATAAGTAAAATCAAGCATATTAAACACATGAATTTATATTCATATTGTTAAATTTATCTAGGTTTCATAGTCCACACACCTTAGAATAATGACATCTCACTGTTATTGTCAAAGACCTGAGAATATATGTGCTTTACTACTGAATACTCAATTTCAATTCTTACTTTATAGGGATTTCCAGGAATTTTTGTCTCAAAAATTTGCAACCTCTTTTCTGGAGGTTTGCCCTCAAGTATAGTGTGAAAGACAAACACGATATATATTAATTCAACAAAATAAATTATTTTCTGTCAATAGGAAGAAAACAATAAATGTGTAATTTGCTTTTCTTTGGAATCATTTAAGCTAATTATCCCTGCTGTTTAGTTGTTGTGTTTGTAAGATATTTAGGACCTCACAGTGTGGAAATGTCAGGAGTTGAGAGAGAAAGAAACTGTGTGTAATTTGATGGGGCACTGAAGAATGAAAGCTGAGAGATTATTATAAAACACAGAAATTATTATATTTTGCACAAAAAAATCATTGGTTATACTGATAATTCTAAATGATAGAATTTGTGTACTATCAAATCTAAATAATTGTACTTCAATTACTGGGAGAAGATTGAGCATCTGAATTTAATGTAGAAAATACTTAGAAAAAAACTTGAGATATTTAAATCCTAGATATAACTTTTAATTATTTTCTAAATACTAGTGAAGTTACACTAAGTTCAACAACTTTGAGAGTAGTTAAAATTTATCATAATCAGAGATGAGATGATTTACATATACTCCTATTAAAATACTATTAATATGAGTGACTCTCAGGTAAAAGAAAGATACATATATTATGGGGTATGATATATGATAGCTACTTTCAAAAGAGATGATCCACAACATTTATTTAGTTCTTGCCATTTTGAAGGGAGGCACAAAATAAAGTGACACTCATGAAAAGTTCTAATCATATTTACAGTAACTATCTAGTACTTTAAGAACCCATGTTCCCTAGAATATATCACTAATCTGGTTTCTTTGTTGAGTTAAGTCTGATCTTTGAATACATATTCTAATTTCAGCTTAAAAAATGGACTTCCTTGATGAGATCTGCTCATCAGGTAATCATCAGAGTTTTCATCTTTCAAAAAAAAGATGTGTTTTCTCTGTCTCCATTTCAAGTTAATAGAACTTTTATATTGACTCAGCTGTGGGAAAGGAAAATGGGAAACATACGACCAATTTATTTCAGCATTGTGAGCAAAAGCTTTTTAATTCAGAATTTCAAGGAAACTTCACCCAAAACATTCTTCAGTGGGTTACGGGAGCTGAGGTTTCCTTCAATAAACTCTTTCAAGACTGTCAGTTTCCAGGTGTAGATAATAACCCATCTCTTTCTCCCAATATTACCCTGTATTTGTCATTTCTCTTTCTCTCTCTCTCTCTCTTTTTTTTTTTCTTCTGTTTTTTTCCGAGTTGGAGTCTCACTGTGTCACCCAGACTGGAGTGCAGTGGCCGCTCCCGGCCACCGCAGCCTCGACCTGCCGGGCTCCGGCGATCCTTCCGCCTCAGCCTTCCAAGTAGCCGGAACTACAGGCGCGTGATATCATGCCCTGCTAATTTTTTGATATGTTGTAGAGGCGAGGTCTCGCCAACTTGCCCAGGCGGGTCTCGAACCTGCGGGCTCAGGCAATCCACTCACCTCGGTCTCCCAAAGCGCGGGATTACAGGCTCACTGAGCCCGGCGTCATTTCTCTTTGTATATACTAGACAGGAGGAGGAGAGATGAGTTTGGTGAAGGCAGTGGCCTAGAGATGGGAAAGAGAAAGTTAATCTTTCACCGAATTCTTTGGATTAATTTTAAGCCCAATAAAAAGTGTTAAGACAATAGCTGAAGTTCCCATTTGTAGGGATTTTCTAGGACTGGTCTCAAGGGCAGCTTGAGGAACCCAGGCAACCAAGTTTCTGTGTATGCATGTTATTCATCAGTTCCTGGAAGATCGGATCCTTCTGGGTGAATACAGAAACAGCACACTAGTCATGGCCATTGATTTCTCTTGCCAATGAGCATTGGGTGGCAAAGTTTCTCTGGAGGTCTTGGCAGCAAATGTGGGGCAGTGTGAGTAGAACAACCTCTGAGAGAGGAGACTAGTACGGCAGGATAACTAGGACTCACAGAGAACCTCGGGAGGCAGCACTCTGGTTACTTCTGGTTACTTCTCACTTCGGGTGAGAAACTTGGGGAGGAGGTTCCGTGAAGTAGGAGATTCAGGTCTTTTTATTACTTGGGTAGAAACATTTGACCCAATCATATCCTGGAGTTACTAAAGAATAAGTGTGTTTTTTCATTCCCATTGAAAAAAAAAAGGAATAAATGTTTAATATGTGCAAAAATTTGTGTGTGTACGCTCAAGTTTTATTATTTGCAGATTTCCTGTTTGCAAATTTGCCTTGTCACTAAAATTTAGTTGTAATCACAAAATCAGTATTCAAGGTGTCTTTTCAGTTATCTTCAGACACATAAAGAACAGTGAAAATTTTGAATTGCCTGATGTGTACATTCCCAGTTAATATTGAACAAATAACGCTCTGCCTTCTTGATTCAGCTTTCATAATATAAATGTGTTCATTCTGTGGTCTATTAAATGCCTGGGTTTTTTGTGCATTTTATTGACTTTTGTTTAAAATTGTTTCTATCATAGTGCTGAAGTGTTTTCTACTGTTCCTAAGCACAAGAAAGCTGTTATATGCTTTCCAAAGTAAATATGTATTTTAAGATATGGTTCATTCAGGTATGAATTATAGTGCTATTGGCCATGAGTTCAATGTTAATGAATTAACTGCATATATTATAAAGATGTCTTTAAGAATGAACACACATAAAACAAGGTTATGTATTGATTGGTTGATGAAAATGTGACTAAAAACTTGCAGGAATTTAACTCTTTATTTCCCTAGGAGCAATGGTTCAGTATTTGAGAATTCGGCATCAGCAGTCACCATATAGAATGTAACTACCAAGAATAATGAGAATAGATTGAATATATAATCTACAGATGCTTATATGCATAATTGTATGCATAAGGTATGAAAATCATATCAACATACACCCATCTAAAGAAAAAAATATCACCAACACCTTTGAAACTCATAAGCTGCTTTTAGATGATATCTCCCTGCATCCTTTCTCTCCCACAAGAGAATCATTATCTTAAATTTTATGAGTGGCCCTTACTATTTGTTGCCTTGTGTTGTGTATAAATATCCCTAGCTGGTCATGGTGGCTCACACCTATAATCCCCGCACTTTGGAAGGCTGAAGTGAGAGGATTGCCTGAGCCCACAGGTTTGAGACCAGCCTGGGCAACTTGGCGAGATCTCATCTCTATAATAAATAAAAAAAATTAGCTGGGCATGGTGGTATGTGCCTGTAGTTCCACAGCTATTTGGAAGGTTTAGGTGAAAGGACAACCTGAGCCCAGCTGGTTGAGATTGTGGTGGCCATGAGTGTGCCATTGCACTCCAGCCTGAGCGACAGAGTGAGACTCCAACTCAAAAAATAAAATAAAAAATAAATAAATATCCCTAGACAATGCATTATTTCATCATGTTTTTAAATTCCATATAAATGACCCCAAGCAGTCTATATCTTCAGTATGTTAATTTGAGATTATGTCTGTGAGATTTCATCATGTATGTGTGTAACTAGAGTTCACTATTTTTTACTGATATAAGGAATTCCACTGTATAAATAAGATGCAACATTTATACACTTTCCTATTGTGATGATTAAGTTTATGTATCAACTTGACTGGCCAAGGGGTGCCCAGTCAAAAATTGTGTCTGTAAGTGTTTTTCTAGATGAGATTAATATTTGAATTGGTAAACTCAGTAAAGGATGTCCTCCCTAATGTAGATGGACCTCATTCAAATGATTGGAAACCTGAATAGACCACAAAGGTTGAATGAGAAGAAACTACTTCTGACTGACTGCCACAGCTGTCTTTACCTAACTTGGACTCAAACTATGAAATAGCTTATTTTGGGGTCTCAAGCCTGCTAGCTGTTGGATTAGGATTTACACCATCAGCTCTCCTGGTCCTCAGCTCTTTGGACTTGGACTAGAACTACACTGTTGGCTCTCTTGGGTCTCTAGTTTGTTGATTAGAGATTTTGTGACTTCTCAGCTTCCGTTCTCCCAATTTTTTATGATAAGAGGAGGCATCACCCCCAAATCAGAAATTATTTTTTAAAAATTGCGTCTTTATACTTACATGTTTAAACTCAGTCACCTTCAAATTACTCTCTGTTGATGCAGTACACCTATTGAGACATTTATTTCACCACTCAGAAGTCTTTGAACTTGTCAATTTTGATGACTTTTGGTGTTTTTGCCATTTTTTGTTTCATCTCTTTCTCATCAACAAAATGTTTTCCTTTGAGGACTTTTTTCATCCAGGGAAACAAAACAGAAGTCACTTAGAGTGAGATCAGGCAAATAGGGAGGGTGGGGCACGGGGTTATACCATTTTGGGTCAAAAACTGCTGAACACTCAGCACAGTATGGCTAAGTGTGATCATAAATCACCCATCATGAAATGAGCAGATGAATTGAAAGAATCTTCAGAAAAAATTCACTGAAGCCAAAGATGGCCTCTCACAATGCTAGCTGGTACACTGGTGCTGCTGGGTTCCTGGAACACTTAGGTAGTGGGAAAGCCTGCTTTACAAGCGGCCTACCCTCCAAAAAATAATTTCATTATTTTGGGGGTCCCCCCTCATACATCTTTTTATGTATGCATTATGTGTTTAATGCCTGATACCTAATACACCTGAACATTCCTAGAAAACATTCTAAGTTTGTGTTTTCTTTTGAGAAAATATTTCATTCTTTAGTTGCTTATGTGATTTTTGACAGTTATCTTCTAGAGTCAATTTCTTTGAAGTATATTTTTATAGATGATATAAACTATTTTATAATATTGCTATTTATCTGATGTCTACTGAATCTCTAATTATGTCTTCTGTTTTATTCATTTATTATCTATGCATCTCTCTTCATAATTTCTCTTGCTAATAGTTTGTTGCTATTATTTGTCTTTCCAAGATCCAGTGTTTGGATTCTTGATCTTCTCTGTTATATCTTCACCTTTCCTTTCATAAATTTCTTCTCTTGTTTTAAAATATTTTAAAGTCAAGTTATCCAATGCATAAATGTTTAAAACTTCAGTATCTTCTTGGCATAGAGACCATTATATTGTTATATAATGACTCTCTTTATTGCTAGAAGGCTTTTTGTCTTTAAATCTATTTTAAGTTGTAATAATATAGCTTCACAATTGCTATTTTTTCATTGTCTAATATTTATGTCTTTATATTTTAATCATAACTCTTTTAAGTTTTTAAACTATAGTCTAACCATCTTCATGAAATCGTCTTCTTTTTTTATTTTTTCCTTCCTTTCTTCCTTCTTTCCTTCTGAATTAGTATCTCGCTCTGTCGCCTAGGCTAGAGTGCAGTGACATGATCACAGCTCACCACACCCTCAAACTCCTGGGCTCAGGTGATCCTTCTGCCTCAGACTCTCAAATATCTGGGACTACAGGTGTATACCACCACACTCAGCTAATTATATATATATATTTAGAAAACAAGGTCTTGCTATGTTGTCTAGGCTGGTCTTGATGAAATTCTAGGCTCAAGCAATCCTCCCATCTTATCCTCCCAATGTGCTGGGATTATAGACATGAGCCACTGCACCTGGTCAAACATCTTCATTTTTATATGTTCTTCTTTTAAGTGAAGAACATAGTTCACTTATACTTATTGTCATTAATGAAATGTATTCATTTTTACCAGCTTATTTTGTATATCATTTTAAAAAATATTTCTTCTATAGTTTTCTTTGCTATATTCTTTTGGATTGAATAATTTTCTTATTTCTTTTTGCCTTTCTACAAATTTGGATGTTATGTACTCTATTGTCTCTTAGGAATTATGCTAGAAATTATATTAGGTATTCATAGTATAATATAAAGTTAACTAATACCTTTTCCCTGCTTCCAAATAGTACAAGAAGCTTAGACCACTTCATCTCTAATCAATTCCTCTGACATATGCTACTGCATTTTGTATTTCAGCTTTCTCTTTATTAAAAATGTCACTTAGACATTATTATTATTTTATACAGTCTTTTTGTTGTTACTAGGTATCAAAATTTTTACTTTTTTTTTTTTGCTGTCATTACTTCTTGCATTTCTTATCATTATTCTGAGATCCTAGTGCTTGTTGCTGAAGGATAACTTTTAGAAATGTATTTATTAAGAACATATTGGAACTAAACTCTCTTAGTTTTTATTCAAAATAAATGTTTCTGTTTTACCCCTCAGTTTAAAAAAAAATTCCACTGGATATACAACTCTGATTAGATTTTTATCTCTAAGCCTTTTTGAAGATATTTTTACTATGTTTTATCACTCCTTTATTTTTAATTCAAAAAGTCAACTATCTTTTCATTTATTTGTACTTTCTTTTTTTTCTCTGTCTGCTTTTAGGATTCTCTATTTTTGCTCATATGAAACAATTAGTTTAGGTACACATTTTCAAAAATTTGCCCTGGTCATAATTCACAGTACTACCTCAAACTGAAATTTCTTGTCATTGATCAGCTTTGGAAAATCCTCATGGCAGTCTTATTATATACTATACTTCCCTACTTTTAAAATAGTCTCCTTCTCTAATGCAAATTAAATATGTATTAGACCTTCTTATTTTATCTTACAACAGTTATTTTTCTTCTCTCTTTGCTTTTCTTTTTTCTCTTTCTATTGTCAATGGTTAATTTCTTCATTTTTATATTCCAATTCCTTAAACTTCTCTTCAACTATATCTAAGATACCAATTAGCCTATTTATTAAGCCTTTCAAAATTTTTAGTTAGCTTAGCTTTCTTTTGTAGAAATTTTATTTTGTTCTTTTTCAAATATTCACAGTCATTTCTGATAGTCTCTAATTTCTTATTTATACTTTCAATTATCTTTTTCTTCCTAAAATAAATTAATTTTGCTTATATGATATTCTGGTCCTATTCTAATGTCATAATTTTTTTTGAATATTATTCTGCTGTTTTATTTCTTCTGAAGACTTTTGATAACAGAATATATATCCTCTACATTTTTTATTTTATAATTTTTAGCTCATATTAGTTATTTATGATAATTGTTTGAGCTCTGAGTTGAGGATTCATGTCTTCATAGATGAATTTCTCTGGAAGCAGACACCAAGATATAATTTGAGGCACAAGATGTTTAGCAAAGTTTAAATAGTATCAAACAGATGAACTTTGATGAAGGCCAATCCAAGGGGAGCTCTGGAGAAAATATTGCCCATCAGAGTTATCTTGTAATGGACTGAAAAGCTAGGTCTTTATACTTTTACCTCACTCAGTCATCAAAGATCGGCTTCCTTAAAGGATATGACCTCATATATGGCAGCTATCTGTAACTGAGGTACATCCTGAAAACTATTTGCTGGCCATACTCTATGGTTAAGCAACATTTTTTTACCTTCAAGAGAGATCTGGGAAGTGTATCTCTGTGTCTATTACTTTGGGAAAACAAATATGGACATTACTGAAATAAGCCATAGGAAGTTTGTGTATGTTAGAAAAGAAAGGGGTTAAAAATAAAACCCCTGGCATTTGTGGAGTAACTCAGGAAAAAGAATGAGTTAAGATGTTTGAGAAGAAAAGACCAGAGGAAAGAGGGTTCTTAACAAAAATAAAAACATTTGAGAATGACTCAGCCTACATTGGAAAATGAAAACTGTATTCCATATACAATAAGATCAACATCATCATGAATGCAAATATATAAATCATAAGTACTCTACATAATGATTCTATATCAACCACTGATACTACTTCTTTAAAAAATGGTAAAATACTTCACAAAATAGGCATAAAGAAAATTCATCCATTCAGGTATTTATTTCTATTTTTGTTGTTTTTAATTCTTTCTCTGAATATGATTTTTTCTATGTTCTGAGAAATGGCTATTGCCTTAAATCATGGATTTTAATACTATTTATGATATTTATCACTATTTTAGTTGGTAATTTACCATAGTTCAAACTTCATTAACTATAAGGTCTACATTGACTGCATTTTCAAAGTTTTGCTTCCTTCAAATACATTCTAATAAGTGCTGGCCATCAATTTATTATTGCTCTGAAGATGACTTTCATTTGTGTTTAAAAGTTTCTTGAAGTCTGTTCTGTGTCTGTGATCCAATATTTAGTGCTCTATGTCTGATATCTTTCTCTGCTGACCTGTAGTACCCTATTAAATCTTTTCATTGGAAAGCCAACATAGAGGATAAGGTTGTGCAGAAAAGGAATGTCCCAATCCAAAGATACAGATTCTTTGATACTTCCTGTTTAACACTGTTAAATAACTTCCATGGCCACAGACAGATGGAGTTTTATAATTCCACTTCCAATCCACAATCATTCAAACTGCATAAGATCTATAGAGCAGATGTTATGCCAGTTCTTTGATTAAATTAATAGTATTATTCTAAAGAGTAGTTCTCTTCACTGAAAATGACTGCCAGGCCTTTTGAGGAAAGAACCCTTCAGTCTTTCTTTCTTCTTATCTCTGCTCTGGTTTTTTCTGTGCACATCAAGTCAGATTATACCGGGTAACCCGGTCACAACTCTTGACCAGAGTAGTGTCAAATGCACAAACACTTATGGACTGGAGATACAGAAGGCAATAACCTGCCCACCACTGTGGATGGTGAAAGACTGACATAATCAGATCTTCTGTCTTGGGAAGTTTGGAAGTCAAATGTATAAGAACATGTGGGTCACTACTGTTGATAATTGTCAAGAAATGACTCCACTGTGTCAGGATTGCCTGCCCTAGTTTTAGATCACCAATTAAATGTTGAAAGAAGTCTGACAAGTATCTCGAAATCTAGGGAAAATAATAAGTGCATAGATTCTAATGCCAATGCTATTATTGACTTCTCATGAGTTTGATGATAAGAAAAGGCATGAAGAAAAATTATTAGGGCAATAATCACAGGACAAATAGTAGCTATACCTTGTAAAGCTATTAAAGGCTATGCATTTTTATCTGCAAAATATTGTTGTGTTATAATGGCTATGATGTGTAAAAATAACACAACTTCCCCAATTCTCTTCATATCGATAAGTAGAGAGAGAACAGTGGTCTGCTCTTCTAACATTTGATTGGTGGTCTACAATCATAGGTTATATACTTACATAATAGTGGCCTTATTGGGCACTTTCAAACTCATGTCCTTCTCCTTCTCACCCTTTTCCCCTCTCTTACTTCATTTTATTATATTCTCCAACTTGACTTCTTACTTTTTACTCACTTTAGAATCTCTTCTTTTGCGTTTGCTTTTGGCCTACTAGTGATATACGTGTGGGGACACTCTGGTCTAAGACAGAGCCTGATTCATTTTGAGTTTCTTAGAAAAATTCATAGAAAAGTGATGCAATATTTAAAAAATGAATTGAAACATAATTTTTAAAGTGTTGATAGAAACAGCAAAAGATAAGAACATATGCCAACTTTGCCTTTAATGTTTGGTGTATTTTCTGTAAAGTACATATCTGGAAGTCACACTGGGTAGACAGGGTCTTCAAAATATTATTTAAAATTCAGTGATGTAAGTCAGAAAAATATATGAAGCATATGAATTGGTTTTCAACAGAATTTCACATACTTTTCTTGCATCACTTCCACTGTAGTCACAAACCTCCCTATTGCACCAAGAGAAGATGTGAGCTGCTTGGGTTCTGTTCTAGTCTGTGTGCTGTTTAGCTGTCACAGCACTTTCTTCTTAGTCGTAAAAGACCCATAGAGCTGTATTTATAGTCTATATGTCCTTCAGTGTGCACATGTATTTGCTACTACTACCAATACTTTCTTATCACCCTGAGAAGGATGGAAATAGGGTGGGGGCTTTTCTTTGTCAAATTTGAAAATCCAAAAGTGGTGTTTGCAGATACTCTTTGGGAAAATTGGGCCACCTTAGAGTCTGTGACAATGATATTATGAGACAGTAACAATAAGTCATGTCAATAAGGTCAGTCTGTGTTCTCAGAATGCCCGGGGTAATCAGAGTCATAATTTTGTGGTTGGCAGATGTAATGCTACCATGCAGTCATTGAAATTGCTTCTTAATAAAAAATTTCCCCAAAGGAGAATGTATTAAGAAGATAATCTGCTAAGTTGTACATTATGATGGTCTCTGAAGATACAATTTACATCCCTGATTATAACATCAGGTGGATGCTTGTTTTGTCATTCTTGGGAAGTTGTATTGCCTACTTGAAGTAGAATTGTGGAGGATATTCTACATTGGTAGTTTCTCTGTTGTCTCATTTTAAAAAGTGATTTTTTTTCCTCCTTAATCCTGGCTTCTCTGAAGTTTTAAAGGATGGGATAGGGGGGGGAAAAAAAAAAACATAGGCAGGCAGGAACCTCAGACAGTTCCTTAAAGGCAGTTCAGCATTTTTTTTTTCCAGAGAGGTATATTTTCCTTAAAGTGTTTTTTTTTTTAAAGTTAGTGTTCAGCATTAGTTTTTATTGAATAAAAGGGTAGATAAGCTAAGAAATGTTAAAAACTTTGACATAGGACACTTTTATAAGCATTCCATGTTTTATTTTCTCTGGGCAAAAAGTAATAATAATAATGATATTTACATCCTTACCCCCATCACATTCACTGTCCCACCTCCACTTTCTTTGCAGATGCCATCTCTGTTGTAGAGGAATAATCAGATCAAATCTATAAAATGCCTGGGGCTTTGAGAGAAAGACCCTCTGAAAATTCAAGTTGTCATTATGCTTGTCTGCTACAGCCACATTCAACCACCGATGTCTCCATCTCAACTCAGGACCCATCAATTTGTGATATTAGAAACTTTAGAAAACAGTTGGAGCTATCTGATGACTTCAGAAGAACCGAAGATCTGTAGGTCCTAGTGGGGGACTGAGCAGCAGGATAATATGCCCAGAAAACCAAATATGTATTCTTTATTGTTCTTATTCCCTTTATCCATATCATTTTCTCTGGTCATCCTTTCCCTTCTCACCTATACTCCCAAAGCCCTCACCACATTGTCTTAAAATATTCTTTATATTTTATTAAAAGGGCATCTTTATGAAAAGGGGCATTTTTATTAAAAGAGGTACTGAGAGATCATTGTCATCACTTCAGTCTTTCTCCCTCATTTAGAAGTTGTCATGAAAGGTTTGATGTACAGAACAATATCATCTGCTCTAATGATCTGTAGACTGGAACAGGAGCTCAAAGGCTTCAGCCTTTCCACCTCACACTGTGCACAGGGAAACGACTGGTACTCATGTTTTATTGGAAGGATGGGAACAAAGGATGTTAAGAGGACTACACAGGGGCCATGTGAGTCATAACAAGCCATGTGAAATTGTTTCAACTCCTTTCCTCAACCTTAGCTGTTGTGACAAAGGTGTCAGAGCTTTAGACAGGGAATACTAGAAGCTGATGGAGCCTGGGTAGTTGTAGAACAGGATTGTGCCTCCAAGTCAAGATAGTGAAGCAGGAAGGAGAGAAAATTCAAGTTGTCTTTGCAGGATAAGGTTACTGACATTGACACTAGCTAAGTGTTACTACTTTTAAAAAAATAATTTCTAGTCTGGAAAGCTACTTTGTCACAAGCATTCCGGCTGCTTTATATTCGTGTTGATTCCTTACAATTTGTTGACCTGAGACTGAAATATAAAAAATAGCCGAGTACTCAGAAAAATATTTTCATCTCAAAGTGTGCAAGTAGCTCACTCCCACATGTGAAAGGATGTTTTTGCCTTTCCCGGGCCAGCTGTCATCAATCTGGATATTTCATTTAGATCCTCTGTGAGCAAGTATGTTTGGGTAAGTTGTGACTTTTCTGCAAGGGAACAAGATGTGCATTACAACCCCCATAGCTTCCCTCTGGGGTATGTATCTGGGGCTGAGCTCAAAGTGCCCCAAGTAAATTGCTTTTGCTTCTGCTGCCTCCTGTGCCCCAAGTAAAAGTGCCCCAAGTAAATTGCCAATGCTTCTGCCGCCTACTATATAGAGATTTCAAGTTCACAAATCCTTGAATTCTTCCACAACTATCTAGAAGCATGGAGGGAAGTAAATATTGAATTCTGCAGATAGCACCTTATTTTCTGTTCATTTTCTTTCAGATCAGCAGGGTCAGCCAATGAAAGAACACTAGTAACCTTTACTAGAGAAAGCAAAGGCCACCACATGTTTGGAAACTGAATTTGAAGTTTCTGTGGCTTGTGCTTTGCCGTATTTCTAAATCATCATTCAGCTTTAAGTGGAAGTTAAAGCAGAAATATGTTTCTAATGCAAGTAGCTGGACCTTGTCTGCAAAGGGGATACGTGTCAGAGTTTTGTGTTTAGATCTGAGAGGCTGTGGTAGCATCAGAAAATGAAGTAGGAACTCAAAAGAACTGTTTTTATTTTCTATTCTTCCATACAGCCTGATAGAAATGTTTACTTTCCTTTTTTATGCTTTAAAATTTGCATCTGCAAAATGGGGATAAATGACTTTTATTGACTTCTTAAAAACACTGTTAGGCAGGTAGTTAATGTCTTTAAAGTCTAAGGTAAGTAGCTGTTCAATCAAGAGTGTTTTATTATTATTATTATTATTATACCAATCACAGAGTGAGGTCACACCAAATAATTGTTTTCTTTCGTGTCTAATGATACATTCTTAAAGCTCTTGGGGAGCCACTTTCATCACAGAGTTAACTGGAGTCCTGTTGATTACTCTTTGAAATTGAATGCAAAAAAATTGCTAATATCCAGTGGGGAAACAGGTACTTTCAGACGCTGTTGGTGGGAGTGTAAATTGGAACAGTCTTTTTGGATGGCAATTTGGTAAATTCTATCAAAATTTAAAGTGCTGAAACCTCTTTAACCAAACAATTTTACTGGTGGGATGTTATCTTAAAGAAAAACTTCCACATGTGCACAAAGTAGTATGTTCAGGGATGGCCATTTGAGTTTGAGTTTTTTTTTTAAATGGTAAAGTATCAGAAACCCTTAAATGTCTGTTGATGAACAACTGAGAAAACTTAAGTGACAGTTTATGCATACTGTGATATCCTATACAGCAGTTAAAAACAATGAAGATCTGTTTGTACTGATGGAAAATTATTTAGATGTATATTTGAGTAAAAAAAAAAGCAGCATGTTCCCATTTGTGTCACAAAAGATATATTTTTATATGTAAATATGTTTTAAAAGTTTGGGAATATATATGCCAAATTGACCTCTGGGAAGGAAATGGCAAGAGTGATTGTGGGGCATGGAAGGGATGATTTTTCTTTTTCCTTTTTGTATTTTCTTCCTTTTTAATTTTTAAAAATTTTTTAAATTTTAGATTCAGGGGTACACAGGAATTACTCTCTGCATTTTCATATCCTTTATTTGTTAAAAAGTATAGAGAAGGTACTAAGGGACTTTTACATAAAAATCACAGACATTGCAGAGACACATGTTCCAATTAAAAATTGTCACGATAGTTTCATAGTCTATTTCTGTTGTAGGTATTATCAGGATTGATGGAAGAAGTGCTGGAATTGTCAAGGGAAAGTCAAGGCTTAGATGTGTTGTCTTCATTGACTTCAGTTTTCTTGATTGCCCTTTTTTTCCCCATATTGTTATAAGACACTAGAAGTTGTAAGAATAAGAAAAGCATGGAGTGGTATTGTCTTTCTTTCTTTTTTTTTTTAGTGTCAGAGTCACTCTGTCACCCAGGCTGGAGTGCAGTGGCACACTCATGGCCACCACAGACTCGACCTGCTGGGCTAAGGCGATCCTTCTGCTTCAGTCTTCCAAGTGGCTGAACTACAGGAGCGTGCGACCATGCCTGGCTTATTGGAGTGGCATTTTCAGAAGTATGTTCCACGGAACATGTACCTCAGATTTGAATGAGAATTCTGTTATCCAAAACATAATCGATAGGATGCCATTTCCCCCTTTCTCTTTCCCAGAAAGGTTGTTTCCCTGTTATGTGATTTGCCTGGAGTTGGCCCTGCTCTCCTTACTCCCAGCTTCAGAAATGGGCCCCGATTGGCCTAAGCCAATCCACTCTATCATAATTAGTTCAAGGATAAACAAGCCTGAAACAGGTGCCTATCACATTTCTGTGACTGAAGTGAATGGTCCAAGATGGGCAAACAACTGAATCAGAAGAGGCTCACAATTGTATTTAATGTTTGGAGAAAGAAAGCTTTTTCTTCTTTTTGGAGGTAAATGAGAACTACCTGGGAACAAATACCATAAGGAAAGCTGGCTTGAGAATGAAGCTTCACAAGGAGGAGGTCAGAGATGAGTATCTGAGAATGGGACTACACATATGCCTGGTGCCTGAGGCTCACACCACTTTTGTAGTTAAGTGAGACTATAAACTCCTTTTATTCTTTACATGTTTTGACTGAGAGTTTTGTTACTTGCAAGTAAAAGCATCCTAACTGATACACGTGATAAGGCTCACATAGTGGAAAGACATAAAATACTGGTTCAGAATGTGGTTTTTGTGGGAGTACCAAGATTTGAATCCTACTATCACTTAGTGGCTGAGCAATACTGGGCAAATAATATAGACATAATAATGGTGCCAATCACATAGTACTGTTACTGTGAATTAATGAGTTAATACATATAAAATGCTTGACACTGTGGCTGGAATGTAATAGAGAGAAATGAATTATTTGTGTAGCAATAGACATTGAATGAAAAAAAGAGTTGTATTCCAGACTTGGGAAATCTGAATCGAACAAAGTGAACATGATTTCTTTACTGTAGGACTTCTTGAAGCATTTAATATGCTAACGTGCTTTGTGAATTTCCAAGGCTGAGATGTTGTATATAGTATTGTTCAGAGTTATTTGTCCATTGGAAGCATTTTATTTGAGAAATACCTTGAATGACTCACTATGCTGCAGAATTCATATACTGATTTTGAGAGGACATTAATTAAGATAGGACACAGTGTGCCAAATGTCTGAGGGTCTATTGTTTTGGCCCCTATACTGGAGGCATACACCTGAGGTGTTTTGTCCTATGCCCACCTACAAAAAAAGGGACACTTCTTTCTAATATTTAGTATGGCTTTGAAAATATAATTTTCATTCCCAGGCAAAAGTATCAGAAATTCAGTGCAAAATGCTTCTAGAAATAATAGCTATCATTTATTGAGTGGTTATAATGCACTAAGCACTTTGCTAATCTCTTCACATTCATTATCTCATTTAATCTTCTCAACAGTCATATGATGTAGATATGATAACCCTCCCTTTTGCAGATAAGGTAACTGAAGCTTAGAGGGAAGGTCAGTAATTGCCAAGCTCATCAGCTGGTTAGTGGCAGAGCTTGAATTTGGAAGCAAGTCTGTCAAAACGTACTGTAGTAACCAACACATTAAGCTGGTATAAAGAAAACTTCCATTAGAAATTGTGGTATCTAAGTATATGGAGTGTACATTTAAATATTTATAATCTAAAACTAGCAACCCAATTTGGGCATGGATAGTTACATGTACACACAGTATTCATAGACTAATGAAACTACTTCTTTCCTTCTTCATCTGATATAGATTTCAAAGCCATCAATATCAAAGCACCATCACCTGAGAAACTGAAAACCCAACAACGTGGCTTCTCTATCAAGGAACTTCTGTTTCTTGCAGTGGTCAGATTGCCTTTCAGCTTTTTTCTGCACAGCTGATAATTCAGAAGCATTCTCCTATACAGTAATTAAAGATGAGTTTTCCAGCCCTGTTGAAAAACTCCTCAATTCAGGTATGACAGGTTATATTTTATAATGAGGTGAAAGGATATCACTGCTGGAGAAAAAAAAAATCCATGGACTCTGCTACTCACAAAAGGCTGTCAAATACTGTATGCTTCAGTGTAGTGGCTCATTGTGAAAGAATTGCTTCTGGAGAGTTTCAGATTTTCCCTGATCTATCTGTATTCTCAGAACAAACAAATGTGAAGGAATGGTAAAGCTCTTTAAAGAGTAAAACTCTTAGTGAATGACTGGGCTGTTTTTCCCTTCAAACAGAAGCAAATGCTCACAAATGACCCTGTTCACTGTCTCTCTGATGCCCATTCAAAAGAGCCCTAATTGTAATCCAGACCTTCACAATAAAGGCATAGCTGGAGGATGGAAAAATTCACTCTGGCATTCATAGTCTTTCTGTGGGCCTGGGATGTTTATTATAAACTATTTTTTGGACTGTTTTGGTAGACTGTCCACCCCTTGCACACCCTTCTGTTTCCTTGTTTGAATGTTTTGCTAAATTATTGTGATTGTCATCCTTGCTCCAATCAAAAGGAAGCAATGACCTAAAATTATTCCCTGTGTAAATTTAGACCAGAATGTCTGTGGAATTCATACCACATTTATTGGCTTTGTATGTGTGTATTGTTTTATATACATGTATATATACACATATTCATTCAAGGTTGAAACTATTGGACCAGAGCCAATTTCCAACTTTAAGCTTTAGTATACCATCTTAAATGAGATCCCTCAGTCCCCAAGGGCTTACAGCCATTTGCCCTTTAGAACTAACTAACAGGTTGAAAGCTGGTTCGTTTCCTGTGGTTCTTTTAAACACAGCCAGCTGTGTGAAGATGGGAACTTGCTGTCTTCCATAATGTTCCAGTAGATGTTTCAGGAACTTCCTGAATGGGACTCTAGTTAGTTCCTTTAATTTATTTTATTTTTTCCTCAACAAGCTGAGATTTTTTTTAGTGAATATCTATAAAATATATTATATACAACTAATAATATAACTATAGATAACATATAATTCACAACATAATTATATATTAATGCAACATATTATCATTATATATAATTAGTAATATAATTATATTATAATATGAATTATACATTATATACAAAATTTTTTGAGTAAAAAGATCTTATGGGAAGTTCATGACTGTAAATGATAAAGTGTCAAAAGAAAAGTAGGGAGATCTGGAGCACTTAGTTTTTTGTTCGGTTCCATGACACCAGGGATGCCAATGTATAAACAAAACCAAAAGTGGAAATTAAACTTGTCAACTAGAAAATTTTATTTAAAAAATAGTTACAGTTATAGAAAATATTACAAGTTATATGACACCATATACCCTTTATTTATCTGCCTTTTCATTGCCACAGAGTACATGTTAACCTTGAGAGCACCCTAAAAAAATTCTAGAGATCTCAGTCTTTAATTTCCTGTTTACTTTCAATAATAATTCAAGTTTTGTGTCAAAATACTGATAAATATTGCCAAAAAGACAAATTATTTCTGGACTTTTTTTCTTCAGAGGATGATATCACATTAAAACTTGGCAGAAAATGTGTTTGTTAAATAGTAACTTCAGTAGCTTGAAAGGAAAAATATTGGGAACTAAAATATGTTGAACAAATAACATTATATCTTAGTGTATCTCGGAGAGAATCTAGTCATAAAGTAGAATCTTTGGTGATTTATATCTCATTGTGAAAATACTATTTCAGTATATTTTATTTGCTTTTTACACTGTTCTCTGAATCATTCTAATGTTTATTGCATTTTGGTGTATATTTAATCTTTATTGCTTTTTCTCTAAATTGTTTTTTTTTTAGTTAATCAATATTTTTATTATGGTTTTGTGGAGTACAGTTAAGGGTTAGGTGTACAATTACGTTTCATTCAGGCACCCTGTTGATAAGAGGTGTTTTCCCATCCCCAGACAGATATTTGCTACTGTTAATCCCAACCCCCTCCCCCCCCATAGTTTCCCAGTACTGTCAGTCATTTTCTTATAGTATTACATTGGATGTTCAAGGTACATTATATGAGTGAGAACATGTGATACTTGGATCTTTGTTTCTGTGAGAGGTCACTCAGTATTATAGACTCTAGTTCCATACAGCGAAATTCATGATTTTGTTCTTTTTTATGGCTGCGAAGTATTCCATCGTGTATATGTACCACATTTTTTAATCCAGTCCTCTTTTGATGGGCAGCATGGTTGTTCCAGGTTCTTGCTATTGTGAAAAATGCTGTGATAAACATACATAGTGATTTGAGTTCTTCAGGGTATATTCCCAGTAGGGGAATTGTGGGGTCATATGGAAGGTCGATTTTTAGAACTTTTAGGAATCACCACACAGAGATTGCACTAGTTTACACTCCCACTAACAGTGTAGAAATGTTCCCTTTTCACCACACCCTCTCCAGCAGCTGTTATTTTTTGAGTTGTTGATAATTGCCATTCTGACTGGAGTTAGGTGGTATCTCAGTATGGTTTTGATTTGCATCTCCCTGATGATTAGTGAGGTTGAGCATTTCTTCATGTGTTTGTTGGTTGCTCGAATGTCTTCTTTTGTGAAGTGTCTGTTCATATCTTTTGCCCATTTTATAATGAGGTTGTTTGTTTTCTTCTTTTCAGTACGTTTCAGTTCCTTGTAGATCCAGGATGTTAATCCTTTGTCAGACCTAGAGTTGGCAAATACTTTTTCCCAGGCTGTAGGCTGTCTCCCTGCTCTCTTGATGGTTTCTTTGGCTTTGCAGAAGTTTGTCAGTTTAATAAGGTCCCATTTGTCTATCTTCTCTCTTAAGTCCTGTGGGTTTCGGGTTTTGTACAGGAATTGGATGCCAGTTTCAATTTCCATGAGAGTATTTCCTTTCTTTTCTAAGGTTCTTATGGTTTGAGGTTTTACATTTAGGTCTCTGATCCATTCTTTGGAGTTAACCTTTGTGCATAGGGATAGATAGGGGTCCTGTTTCAATCTTCTGCATGTGGTTAGCCAGTTTTCCCAGCACCATTTACTGAATAGGTTCTCCTCTCCCCATTGGTAGGTGGTGGGGGCTTTGTCGAAGATGAGTTGGTTGAGAAATTGAGGTTTTGCTTCTGGAATCTCAATTCTGTTCCATTGATCTATATGCCTGTTCCTGTACCAATACCAAGCTGTTTTGATGATTGTAGCTTTATAGTAAAGTTTGAAATCTGGTATTGTGATACCACCTGCTTTGTTTTTTTTGCTGAGGATTGTTCTGGCTATTCTTGGACGTTTGTGTTTCCATATGAATTCCTGTGTTGTTTTTTCTAGGTCTGAGAAGAATGTTGTTGGTAATTTAATGGGTATTGCAATGAATTTGTAGATTGCCTTAGGTAAGATGAACATCTTCACAATGTTGATTCTTCCAATCCATGAGCATGGAATATTTTTCCACTTGTTCATGTCAGCTTTGATTTCTTTGAGCAGTGTTTTGTAATTTTCATTGTAAAGGTCTTTCACGTCTCTGGTTAGGAAGATGCCAAGGTATTTCATTTTTTTTGTGGCTATTGTGAATGGAACTGTGTTTTTTATTTGGGTTTCTGTTTGTTTATTATTGGTGTAGAGAAATGCGATTGTCTTTTGTACGTTTATTTTGTATCCTGAGACTTTGCCAAAGGCCTTTATCAAATGTAAGGAGGCCTTTGACAGATTCTCTTGGGTTTTCAAGGTACACAATCATATCATCTGCATAGAGAGATAACTTGACTTCCTCTTTTCCTATTTGAATACCTCTGATTGCCTCCTCTTCTCTGATTGCTCTAGCCAGGACTTCCAATACTATGTTGAACAGGAGGGGTGAGAGTGGGCGTCATTGTCAAGTTCCAGTTTTCAGGGGAATTGGTTCCAATTTTTGTCCATTTAGGAGTATGCTGGCTGTGGGTTTCTCATAGATGGCATTTATTATTTTGAGGTATGTTCCCCGTATGCCTAGATGTTCAAGGGTTTTTATCAAGAAGGGATGCTGGATTTTATCAAAAGCTTTTTCTGTATCTAATGATATGATCATGTAGTTTTTGTTTTGACATCTGTTGATGTATTTAATTACATTTATGGTTTTACGAATGTTGAACCAGCCTTGCATCCCAGGAATGAAGCCTACCTGGTCATGGTGGATGATTTTTGATATGTATTGCTGAATCCGGTTTGCTAGGATCTTGTTGAGAATTTTAGCATCTATGTTTATCAAAGATATTGGCCTGTAGTTCTCTTTCT